>NC_138822.1:46047373-46328557 GCF_965178545.1 Coloeus monedula | reverse complement strand
AGATCAAGGAAGTGAATGCCCTGCCTTCTGGCACATGCAAAACTTGAGCTCTATCTTTGCACAGACCCGGTGTTGTCCAGGCTGGCTAAAAAGGGTTTAGTGTAACTTTCCCCTCTCAATGCACATTAATGTCCTACAAGTGGCAGGGCATTTTGCCAGGAAAAGAATCTGTTTTGAAGATGACTTGGGTTTATAAAGGTAAAGCCCCTCGTGGAATATGACAAGGTCTGCTAGGTCTGGGATGTCCTCGTGGTTTTGGAGGGAGCAGGCTGTTGCTCCTCCATCCACTGTCTTCCGCAGCTCTCCGTGCGCCCTTGTCCTCTTCTGGGAGTCCGCTGCTTCACGGAAGATGCCCAGAATCCTCGGAGACTCCTCTGGAAGCACATTTTCCTTCAGCCTTCCGTAGAAGAAAATGCCAGCGCTCCTGGGTTGGTGCTGTAGATCCCTCATTTGCTCCTTTGTGGCGTGCAGAGCAGCTTTCCATTAAAGGAGATCAGGGGTAATTAGCCGCATTATTTTGACAAGTTGGCTCGAGCAGTTCCCTTTCTTCCAGGGCTGAGGAGGGGGAGAGGCCGCCCGCCTCCTTCCCCAGGCGCGGGCGCTGCGCGGCGGCGCTGCCCTGCGGAGCGGCTCCCCGCTGCGCGCCGCCGCCTCCGACGGCAACCCCCGCTGGCCCGGTGGCCAGCAAGGCACTGCGAGTGGAAAAGGAGAGGGAGGCTCAGGCTGCCCTGCAAAACCCAGCGACTGTGATCTTATGCCAAAGCCAGAATCAGGTGTGCGGGTGGAGCACAGGGCCGAGGCAAAACTCTGCACTTGTGCGATGGAAACGTGTGTGAGACACAAAAACTTGAGGGAACAGAAAAAAATCTGATTATTTTCCCTCAAGTCGGTCTTCTCCCATGGTCAGCTCTCTTGTAAACCGTACAAAGGGAACCCAAAGTGCCTGCGCTTCATTTCTGTCTTTTCTTTATTAGTGTAATTAGATGTTCCAGCAGTGCAAATGCTTTGGGTGGGTGTCTGCAGGTGAAGAGCAATCTGGAAAAAACGTGTTAAAGTAAAAATCACTGCAAATACCTGTTAACCACTGTTAACCTCTATTGGATTGACCCCTCATCTGGCTGGAGAAAGTGTGAGCCTCTGCAGTATCGGGGGTTATGAACACAAAGGGAACGTAAGTAAGAGGCAGAGCATTACAACATGAAGCCACTACGACTAAAGTCAAAGCGGAAATTCTTGTACACCAGCCCATTGAAAAAAGGCATTGAAAAAAACACGTATGAATGGTTGTAGACTGCAGCCCCTCTATATAAGGAGACACCTTCCCAGGCCTTCACCACAGAGCATGTCCTAGATAAGAAATCTGGGAGATCCCCTCAAGTTGCTGAAGATGGAAATAGCCCTTGGTGTGGAGGAGCAGTCACACACTCAGGGAATGCATATCACAGTCAGCAGTGCTTACAAATGTAAATAAGGGCAGATTGATTAGGAACAACGTTATTGCCAGGAATGTAGCACGCAGTCATCAGCTATGAGGCAGACTGGGGGCAGCCACTGCTCTGACCACCCAAGTGGAGAATTTTACACTGACATTTCTTCCTTGAGGGGAAAAAAACCCCCAACATACATACGCACACCCATCCCAGAAACAAGACCAATTAGATCTCTGCAGTAATTTTAAGCAGTGCATGCTTAAAAAAAAAAAATATCCCTCTAGACCACAGGGAGAGAGGGGAGATTAAGATAGTGCTTGTTAAATTTGAGTCTTCAGATAGAGTTTTGGAACCAGCAGTGAGAATGGGTGTTAGGCTACTGTGTGAAGCCTAGCAGGCAGGAGGCACGTAGGGCAGCGCTGCGGATTCCAAATGCTTGAAGGGACAACCCTCCCTGGTTTTGGAGCCTACTAGGAGGCTGAACCGAAATGCTTTTGTGCCCATCCCTTCTTTCTCCATTCACCTGCCCTGGTACCCGACCAGACACGGTGAGGTTGAGCACTTGCAGAAGTAGTGTCACATCACTTCCCAAGTGGAAACTTGAATTGGAGGTGGCCGATTGCACCCCAGGTGCAGGTTTCAGCCTCAAACACAAAACAGCCTCCAGCTGCAACCGTTTCAGGTTTCCTTCTCCCATACGTATGCACCTACGTGTGCGTGCATGACAGCTTAATGCTCCTAGCAGCTTTCCTGGAGACAGTCCTGTGCGGAGCAGAGGGCAGGGCCTTCATGGAGACAGGTTTCACAGGGTGGGGAAAAACGGAGCTGGGATGAAGTGAAAGGAAAAAGAAACTCCCTAACCGGCGGCTACGGCCCTTGAAAAGCCCTGACCGTCGATGCCTTTAGGCACTCTCACGGAGGGAACGGTGCGGTGCGGTGCACAGCTCGCTCCCGCCGGCGGCCCCGGCCCCCGGGGTGCTGCCAACCCGCGTTGCCGGCACCGGGACGGCCCCATTACCGGCGCTCGCCAGCCCGCCGAGGGGAGGAGGACGTTTGCAGCGACCGGGGCTCAGGGCTTTTGCTCAGGAGCGCTGCCCCAGGTACATGCACGGCGGGGCTGAAGGGAGAGGTGCGCAGTGCCGGCGGGTTTGCCGAGCCGGGCGCCGCACCGGGCAGGGGCTCCACGATGTACTCCTCTCACCTCGGGTCCCCATGCCCCTCTCTTTTTCGCTGAGTTTCTCCCACGCCCCCTCCAGCTCCCGAACTCTTTACAGCCGCGCTCCTCCGCAGGCGTGCAGCAGCCGTCGTGCAGGAGGGCAGCCCCCAGAGCGCCTCCCCAGCCCGGGCCGGGGGCGGAAGAGCGGGCTGGCCGCTGCCCCCCGCGCCGGTGCGCACGGGTGTCCGCCACGGCCCGTAGCTGCCCCCGCGGGGAGCCGCGCTGCGGGCCGGGGCCCGAGCCCAGGGCTGGGGGGATGCGCGCAGCTCTAGAGGCAGCAATTAATGGTTGATTCTCAATGAAGAGAAACGGGGAGAAGCGGTGCCAAAAAAGTAAACAATCGCGTGTAGTTCAAGAAATGTTCAGCGCGGCCAGGCAGGCTGCGTTTCATGGACTTTTACACTAAAAACATTAAAATTGGCTTTCCTCAGGTTTCAGTTAAAGAATGAGCCCTAAGTTGAAACAGGCTAGCTACCGCGCGGCTTTAAATCCCTTAAGTGTTAAATTTTCATTGTGTTTTTCTAACTGGACGGAGTGGTTTTCTTGCAAGGAACTAAGTCTGCTCTTTAGTCAAAAAGAGAGAGGGAGAAAAATCTGGCACTTTCTACCGCAGTATCCACCACCCTGTCATTATTCCTGCAAGCCTGGGAATTCAGCTCGGACCTCCCAGTATTTGTTGCAGCTCGAGGCCAAGGTGCCTCTAAAAGGATTTTCTTTTAAGGCCTTTAGAAATCGTTTAATGCTGCTTTTTCCTCGCTTTCCTCTCCTTTTCTTAAAAGGGAAAAATGTATTTCTGTATGTCCTTCCCGAGGAAGTTCCGCGCGTGTATTTGCAAGCACCCCGGGGGGGGGCGGGGGGGGGGAATTGAGGGGTGTTGGGGGGTAACGCTATTGAAAAGAAAACGAAGAAGAAAGAGGGAGAAGGCATTCCTTAATGGAAGTATTGCATGCAAAGAAGACTGGATCTCTTTAAGGCTCCCCCTGAAGCTGGAGATGCACACACAAGGGTTGCCGGCCTGGGTGGTCTCTCTACTTTGGTGAGCTGTTGCTAAGCAGCTAATAATAGTCATGTTTGCTGAGTAATTTCTGCCCTCCCCGAGCCAATCACCTCGCAGAAACCCAAGCCATCTGACAGCCCCGGGGGCGGGCTCTCAGCCCCTTTTTTTTTTTTTTTTTTTTTTTTCCTCCCTCTCCCTCTCTCGCTCTCTCTCCACTCATACTCCCCCCACCCCCCCCCACCCCTCCTCCTCTTTATCCAAATGGAGAGAGTCCTTTTTTTCTTCTTCATCTCATCTCTGGAGCCGAGGGGCTGCAGCTCGGTGCTGCCGCGCACACACCGGGGGAGAGCGCCAGGCAGCCGCCCGCCCGCCGCCGCGGCGGGGCCAACCGCGGAACCCCGCCGGCCCCGCGGCCCGCGAGAAGCACCCCGGCGCTGAAGCAGGATGGTGCAGCGCGGCGAGGCAGCCCAGCAGCAGCAGGAGCAGCCGCGGCCCGCCGCGCCGCCGCCCCGCCGCCGTCGCTGAGCGCCGCCGCGGACAGCGGCTTCCCGGAGGCAGCGGCGGCCGGCCGGAGTAGGCGATTTCAACGGGAGCGGAGGATAGCGCGGCGGCGGCCGGGGGATCCCGGGGGTCGCGCCCGCCCGTCCGCCCGCCCTCGCCGGGCGCGGGGAGCGGCCGCCTGCAGCTCGGGGTCCGCGCGCGATGTGGCAATGGGAGGCGCGGGGAGCGACTCGGCCGGAGCGGCCGCGGCGGCAGCCGCCGCCCCGCGCCCCGCGTGAAGCGGCCGCGCCGCAGCAGCCCCAGCAGCAGCCCCAGCCCCGGCGGCGGCGGCGGCAGCAGCGGCGGCAGCAGCCCCCGCAGCAGCAGCATCAGCCCGCGGCCCGCAGCGCCGCCAGCCCCCCGCGGCCCCGCCGCGCCCCCGGGGCCCCGGGCCCCGGCGCGGCAGCGGCAGCTCTCCCGTCCCGCCGGCGGCGGCAACATGGCCTCGGCCGGTAACGCGTCGGAGCCGGAGACCAGCAGCAGCGCGGGCGGCGGAGGCCACCCCGGCCGGGCGGCGAGGAACGGCGGCGGAAGGCGGCGAAGGACTGGAGGGAATCGGCGCGCCGCGGCGCCCGACCGGGAGTATCTGCAGCGGCCAAGCTACTGCGATGCGGCTTTCGCCTTGGAGCAGATTTCAAAGGTGCATTCAATCTCTCACTCTTTTTTCCAGAGATACACGCTAGTGGTAGTGCTGCTTTTTCCGCGGGGGAGGAGGAGGGAGGTGGTGTGTTTTCTCGCGGGGGTGGAAGGAGGAGATGGAAACGAAACGGCCACCAATAAAATGCTGGGAAAAAGAGAGGGACGTCTGTGACTCTTCAGTGCGGGAGAGAGTGCCCTCCTTCCCTCCCTGCTCGCCTGTGCCTGCTCTGGTGCGTGCCTGTGCTGCGGAGCACTTCTCCTCTTAAACTTCCCGAAACAGCCTCGCCTCGGTCCCGGCCTCCCCATGGCTAAGCCCCAGGCCCGCTCTCCCTCTCCCCTTCTCCCTCTCTCCCTCTTTGCTTCCTTTCTGCTTCTCCATCCTCTCGTAGCGCCCTACGACCTCGGCAACACCCGCTCCCGGCCGGAACAGGGGAGAAACCGGCCGGCTGGTTTCTTGGCAGAAGTTGGGCTTTTGTGAAGTTTTCCGCCGACCGCAGAGACGGCGACTGCCCTCGGAGAACGGGGTCCCCGAGCAGAGAAGGCAGCGATTTTCTCCCTTGCCCGGCGGTCAGAGGGGGAGCGAGGGCCGTAAACAAATTGCCACCCTTAACCCTGCCGCGCCGGTCCCTGCGGAGGGCTGGAGGTGCCGGGGCGGGGGGACGGCCCCGGCCGCCAATCTCCGCCGGCCAAAAAATGTTCAAAGTAAACAATCTCCAAAAGCTGCCTTGCTGCAGGGATGGTTTCACTTCAGGGAGCGGATTTCTAGGCTTTGTAAGAAGAGGGGAAAGGAGGAGGAAAAAAAATCCATGTGGCTGCCCTCTTCCGTTCACAAATATTGTCGTAACTTACAGATGGCTGCTCTGCTTCCTAATTCAGATCACACAGCGTCTCCAAACTCTATGGAAATGAATTAGTGCAGATCTTACAGCGCTGCTCACCACGTGGGTCCTGCCTCAGCACCAAGCCTCTGCTAGGAGCTGGGAATGGGGGAAACGGCCACTGCTACCCACTGTCTGTCACACAATCCCCCCGCCTCTCCTCCCCGGCCAATCTGGGGTTCCAAGGAGAACAGGAAAAGGGACTTTTCTTTCTTGTAGCTGTTGAGGTTCATCGGGAGTGGTTCCTTCTTCCCTGGAGCCACGGGTCTCGCCAGCGCGAATGCTTTGCAGCCCGAGTGGGTGGCGGTGCCTCGCGCACGAGAAGAGTATGGTGGTGGGCAGCACAGGCGAGGGCCCGGGGGCCGACGCAATGTTGTCACCCCCAAACCCGCGTGTTGGTCTGGGGCGAGAATGGCTGCCAGCAGGTACATCTTTTCCCTGCGTGTGTGTTCGAGGGTGGCTGCTCGGCAGGGCCGCGGGGCACAGGGCCCTGCTGGAAAGATGCCTGTTTGAGCTGTTCACGGCGCTCCATCCTTCCCCTGGGGACTGCGCCCCGAGGGACACGAGCTGTCGCGCTCGTGGGAGGGCTGGGGGGCTCCCCCCACTTCTGCGGCTGCCGCAGCCCCCAACTACTGACCTCTTCTTGCTTTGCAGGGGAAGGCGACGGGACGGAAAGCGCCGCTGTGGCTGAGAGCAAAGTTTCAGAGACTGTTGTTTAAACTGGGCTGTTACATTCAGAAAAACTGCGGGAAGTTTTTGGTTGTCGGCCTCCTGATATTTGGGGCTTTCGCTGTAGGATTAAGGGCAGCTAATCTCGAGACCAACGTGGAGGAGCTGTGGGTGGAAGGTAAGTCCGGGGGGTGCCCCTGTTCGCGGTTGCCGTCCCTGCCCGCCTGGCCGGTCGGGTAGAGCGGCCCGCGGCCGCTCCGCATGCCCGGGAGGAGCGGCCACCGGCAGGGAAGGCGGGCGGTTGTCGGGGCGGGAGGCGGGCGCTGCGCTGGGGCGCGCAGCTCCGGGCGGCGCATACCACTTCTCCGCCCGCGGGGGGTCGCGGCGGCCAGGCCGTGCACTCTGCGGAGGGCCGCCGGGACAGCTCGTTCCCAGCCGCCCGTGCCCTCCCCTCTGACGCCCGTCGCAGTCCGGGCGAGCTGCGGGCGACGGGTCTCCTCGTCCCCGCCGGCGGTGGGAAGCGGCCGCGCTGCCGGCAGGCGCCCCCGCCGCCATTTTGGGAGTGCGCGCGGCCACGGCTGGGGAGGGGGCGGGCGGCGCGGCGGGGCGGGAGCCTGTGTGTGGTCCTGCGCTTGGACAGCTTTCAGCTGGGGGGGAGCGCGGGGCTCGGCGCTGGGAAAAAAAAGAAAGGAAAATAACAAAGAGGAGGGAGAGAACGAGGGGGGGGGTGGGGTGGGGGGAAATCCAAACAAAACAAAAAAAAAAGAAAACAAAAAAACCGAAGGAAAGGCAGCCGAGGCGAAGCGGAGCCCCGAGTGGGGCAGCCAACCGGGCGGGGCACCCCGCGCTGAGAGGCATGGCTCCAGACTGCCGCGGGTTTGGGCTTTAGGTGTGTTCTTGGTGGGGTTTTCTTCTTCTTTTTTTCTTTTCCTCGTTGGTTGGTTTTCGTTTTTTTTTTTTTTTTTTGGTTGGGGGGGTGGGGGGGCTTGGTTGGTTTGTTTGTTTGTTTTTCTGGGGGAAAAAATACCGTTTATTTAGCATCACGTTCCCCCGTTAGCTGCTGGATCGACGTGGAAATGGAGATCCTTGACTGCAGCAATTACTACTCTAGGTTTATGTCAAAGTAGCTTGCAGCAGAATTTGTCTTATACAAGTTAATATGGGAGGCTGCATAAATAATCATTACTAAATAGCTCTCTGTACGAGTATATGTGGAAAAGCTAGTGCTGAATGCAGTCAAAGTCGGTGCCTGTTCTGAAGGTGTTCTGTCCTGCCCGAGGTGAATTAGAGCGTATAGGATCGGAGTCCGTCCTTGCAGATGACAGCTGTATTGGGGTCAGGATGGGATTCGCGGGTCATTTAGTGAGTGTTGGTTTTTCTGTTGTGGAAAATAATGACGTTTTTTGGTCCATGTAGTGTAGTCCAGGAGTTGAAAATACGATGAGATCTGCTGCCAACAGATCTGCCTGAGAAACAGAGCAAGACAGTGCTGGGTCCCATCTGTAGGCAGAGATGTGCAGTCAGAGTTTGTACTGGTCACTAAGTACAGTACTTTAAATTCTAATGAAAAGGAATGAATTTTGTTTTTCTTCACTTCTGATTTTTATTCCAAACTCACTGTGGAGTTGTGAAGAAGTTTCTTTTGCCAATTTTTGCTCTTAGGTATTTTGTCTCTGTTTTTCTGTGTTGGGTAAATTAATATGTGACTGCAGCTTTATCCCGCATGCTCTGCTGACATTTATTATCCTTATGTTACCTGGTGTTCACTTGCCTGGAATGGTGATCCTGTTCAATTAATGCCATCTGCTTTTTGTAGCCTTGTAATACCAAGAAATGACTTGCTGATGATGCCTCAGTGACTGGCCTCGCAGTAAAAATACATTTATCAAGGAAGAAATAGGATTTGCAAAATAGTTGTGTAGTTCAGTTGCTGCACTGGCCTCTTCTCATGTCATTATTGTTATGGGGAAGGGGTGAGCCAAAGTCCCTAGTATGGAATCTAGTGGAAATTGATCTCTGATGTTTTTATGGCCAAGATGAATTCATAATGCAGCTGGTTTGACAGAGTTGACTTATGTAATTTCACATCTATTTAGTTTAGTTTTCATATAAAATCTAAAAAAAAGAGAAGTAAAACTCTGCATTTAGAAACCCTTGCATTTCAAAACCAACCAGCAAAGGCTAGCAGATTAAGGTGAAATAAAATATTCTAGTTTTCCCATCATAGCACTACATGCCCATCTGCAGAAAAGAGCTTGCTAAAATGTGCTTTCTTGGTAGAGGCTCTGTAAATGTTCTGCTCATGAACAAGGGTGTTGTACAAGATAGCAGTTGCATATTTTTGTTGCTGAATTATGAACAGCAGTACAGATTGAGAGTTTGAGATGGAACAGAGACAGAAAGAGATAGTATGGAAAATGCGTTTCTTCCTGTGCAGAGGTGCAAAGCCGCACCAAACTTGTTCTTCCGCACTTATATGGAACTGATCCTGACAGGTTTAAAGTACGCTTCATGGAGGTTGGTATACTAAGGGACCCTTTAGGTCAAGGTTTCTTAGAACAGAAGCAGTGGCTGAATTGTCCTGTTTATTAAAATAGATGTCTCACTTTACCTTTTACCTTTCGTTATCTGAGAGTTTGAATGAACTGGGCAATGCTGACCAAATATAGAATCATAGAATTGTTTAAGTTGGAAAGGATTCATAATATCATCAAATCCAACTGCTAACCTAGCGCCATTGTGCTCATCACAGAACCATGTCCTTAAATGTCATGTCTAAACACCTTTTAAATACCTCCAGGAATGGTACTTCAAGAGCAGCCTGTTCCAATGCTTAATAGTCCCTTCTGTGAAGAAACTTTTTTTACTATCCAGTCTAGACCTCCCCTGAAGCAACTTGAGACCATTTACCTCTCATCCTGTCACTTGTTGCCTACAGCCTCTTTTCATGTAGCTGTGCAGAGGAATAAGGTCACCCCAAGGGTCCTCTTCTCCAGGCTAAATTACCCCTCCCCCCTCAGCCGCTCGTCACAGGACTCGTGGTCTGTTGCCCTTCTCTGGACACATTCTAGCCCCTCAATGTCTTTCTTGAAGTGAGTGGCCCAAAATTGAACACAGCATTCGTGGTGTTGCCTCACCAGTACCAAGTACAGGGGGACAATCACTGCCTTGTTCCTGCTGTCCACACTATTGCTGATTGTAGCGGGTTGAGTTCGAAACCGGGCAGAAACACCAATTAAATGTAGTGGTTTTGGTTCAAAATATTCATTACTTACTTATTTTCCTTCTTTGAGATAAGAATTAGGAGAAAAGCAAAGCAGGCACAAACCTTAAACAGTTGCAGTACAATGAAAGAGTTTTATTACTAATAGAATTAAAAGTAAAGAGACAATAACAAAACAAAATTAAAGCAAATCCCCCCCCCCCCCCCCTCCAGCACTTCTCTCCTTTTACCTAGCTCACACAAGGGATAACAGAACATGGGATGTTAGTCAGTGTTCCAGTTCTTGAAAAGTCTCTCTCTTATGCTTAAGGGAAAAAAGGGTTTTTCCTTCAGTTGCACGTGGTTCCCAAACTGCCACCAACAGCAGATCCGCCCGGAAACAAACAATCTGCTGTGTGTAGAACATCTCTCCCATGAAAAAATCTCACAGTTCTTTCACACTGCAAAACATGGGCCATCACATGGGGTTATTCATCTTTTTAAGGATAAGTTCTTTTGGCCTGCACACAAAGGCTCTTCTTCGCCACAAGTCTCTAGCAGCTTCTTACTACTATATAACCTGGCATAGGCATTCTTCACAAGCACACGAAGATACTCCATCCCCCCATGTTCTTCAAGTGGATTAAAGAGACAAACAGTTTGTGGTATTACAGTTTCTTACCACGGCATGCAAGAAGGTTTCTTTTAAGCTGCGCGCCAGAATCGCGGCACCGCCCTCTTTTCTCCCGTCGCCATTTCCAGCTCCGTCCCACGGGACTCACTTCTCTTTCTCTCTGACTGACACCGCCATGCTGAAGGGTGTTCTTGTTCGGGCTTTACGGTGGGGAAAGCCTCGCTCCCTTTGTGCTGCTGGCTGCGTGGTGTCTTCTTCAGCACGAAGTGTGCTGGCTGCAGACAGGAGGCTCTGCCAGCTCTCGTTGACTCCGCCGGCTCCACACGGAGAGGAGAGGGACCCGCCGGTCCCCAGAAGCCGCGCTGGATGGGTTTAGCTGTGAGCAGTCCATGGCTGGGTTTAGCTGCCTGTGGCTCTGAGGCAGTTCCCCCCCCAGCCACCCAGGGACCGTGCCGCAGTGTTGGGAAAGGGGGAAAGGGGCAGTGGCCCCGGCCCGGCCCGGCGGGGCCGGGAGGCTCGGAGCTCCCCCACCTCCCAGCAAGCGAGCGCCGACAAAAGGGGAAGTCCCACCTTTCTGTGCAGTTTAAATATGTAAATTGTGAGAAGCGTAATTGGTCTTAAAGACTGTCCATCAACTCAGGGTCAACCCAATACACTGATACAGGCCAGCATGCCATTGGCCTTCTTGGCCACCTGGGCACACACTGGCTCATGCTCAGCACCCCCAGGTCGTTTTCCTGAGGCAGCTTTCCAGTCACTCTTCCCCCAGTGTGTAGTCCTGCGTGGGGTTGTGACCAAAGGGCAGGACCTGGCACTCTATGTTGCTGAACATGGTACGAACCTCATACCATTGGCCTTGGCCCATCAATACAGCCTGTCCAGATCCCTCTGCAGAGCTGTCCTGTCATCCTGAAGATTGACGCTCCCAGCCAACTTGGTGTCATCTGGGAACTGACTGAGGGGGCACTTGAACCCCTCATCCAAATAATTGATGAATGTATTAAACAGGACTGGTCCCATCACTGAGCCCTGGGAGCCACTCCAGTGACTGGCCAGCAATTGGATGTAACTCTCTGGGCCTGGCCATCCAGCCAGTTTTTAAGCCAGCAAACAGTACACTTGTCCAAACCATGAGCAGCCAGTATCTCCAGGACAATGCTGTAGTAAACAGTGTTAAATACATTAATAAAGTTCAGGTAGACAATATCCATAGCCTTTCCCTCATCCACTAAGTCATAGAAGAAGATAAGGTTGGTCAAGCAGCACCTGCCTTTCACAACCCCATTCTGGCTGGGCCTGATCCCTGGACTGTCTTGTATGTGCTGTGTAGATTCATAGGTTACTTGAAATATATTTCAAGTAATGGTTTTGATTTGCTACTGAAGCTTTTTACAGTTATTACTGCTGAATAAATTGGCAGTAGTTACTTTAAGAGACAGATTTGATACAGTGTGTTTCTGAACACCACTGAACATAATACAGCACTGAAGTTTGCTGGAAGTAAACGGTTGCTTTAAAACTATAACACAATTAATTAACGAATAGTAATGTGAGCTTTGAATGAGTTTTAAGACCATGCACATTCCAAGTTAAATGATTAGTAGTCTGAGCCTGCAGCTATTACGTATCACAGGGGGTCTGATGTTGGTCAGCACCGGTGTGCCACGACCTTCCTAGAGAGAGCGTCCTGCAAGGAACAACTCTTCCAGGGGCGGTGGCAGGCCTCCCTGGGCAGCAGGTGATTTCAGCAGGTGTAGAAACTTCTCTGCTACAAGTGGTATCAGCTCTTGTGATTCAGCTCTTTGTGAAATCACCCAAGGCGAACTTGTGGACAGAGAGACAGGAGGCTCGTTTGGCTATTCCACAGAGGCAGCTTTTATTGTCCAGCAGCCCCTGTGAAGGGGAGGCCAGGGACAAAGGCTGCCTAGTCATGGGCAGAAACGGGACTTTTTATGGGAAAGGCAGGGAGTGGGGTAGAAACCAGCTAGCCAGCTGGGTACAGGCTGTTACCATATAGAAACGAGGCATGCTGGGGGTGGTTCACTTTGTCACCATGACCCAGAGGAGGGTTGCTTATCTCTGGGGAAAGTCTTTTTGCCCTCAGGCCTCTCTCCTCCAAGGGAGTGCAGAGGGCTCTTGTGCCAAGGGCTCACAGCCCTTCACAACTCCCTCTTCCTTTTTTACCAAGAACTCCTCCCCAACGGCCTTTTTAAAGCAGCATAAAAAACATGAGAACATAAGCAATACAATAAGAATTACAATGAAGATCTACAAAGCACCCTTAACTAAAGAAAGTGCCCACCCTTGGAGTCCCCATTGTCCGAGAAAGTTGTTGAGACCGTCTGTGATTTTTTTCATCAGTCTTGATTTGGTGGACTTGATCTTTTAGCAGCTGGATGTTCTTTGAGATGGAGTCACTACGTGATGTTAAATATTCATGTGCTGCTAGAGGAATCCCTACCAGGCATGTCGACAATGGGTTGTCTAGGTTGCCCATGGACAGGCACAAGTTATCTTGTTTTAATGCCCTTGCTAGGGTCTGGGGCTGTGGGACACCCCAGCTGAGGGCCTGTGGTGCTGTGAGGAGCATCCAGGCAGCAAGTGAGGGCAGCACCAAGGTAGATGGGCCTCATCTTTAGACAGGGATAGGGCTTCTGATAGGGAATATAAATGAAAATTTGTTGGCTTTGAGGTGAAGGGGAAGGGTTGTCTTCACTTTTCCTCCCTCCTCCCTTTCCATTTCCCCTTCCTTTGTTTTTTAAAATGAATACTGTTGGGGAGGATAGAGGGTTTGGGATATTCTGGTTGGAGGTAAGTGAGGGCTGGGGAGGAGAGGGAGGGCAGGGAACAGGAAGGTAGGTATATAGGTAAGTGGGGTTTTAGGAATAACTGGGGAATAACTTACTTACAACAGCGTTGGCCAGACTATGTCTGGTCTGTAGTTTGTGTTTTGTTAAGTAGAGTCCTTCTGGGAGCTGTGTTTTGTCTGTGACTTAGTGACGGGATGGTGGATTCTTCTTGGCAGTCGATGCTTCCTCCGTCTTCAGGCTGAGCTTCTCTGGTTATCTGGACCCGATGTGTCAGAGTCCGGGATATTTCGGTTATTATTTGTGGAGGCAGTGTTTACACAGCCTAAGTATGGTTTGATGTTTTTTCCTGGGAACCATTTGGGGCCGGATGGTAGTGAAACACAGGCATACCCCCTCCCCCAGGTAATCAACTGGAAAGGCCCAGAAATCTGATGTGTTTCTGGGTCTTTGATCAGCACCGGTGGCTTTTCAGTGAGCTTAGCTTGGGTCGAATTCGAGAAGTGCCGGAGTACGGGGGGTCAGGCTCTGATGATGTACAATTTAGGAAATTAATAACATAGAGAGCCTTACAGAGTCTCTCAATGGGAGACATAATCTCTGTTTCTCTCTGCTGTTGATTGAGGACTCTTTTGAAGGTCTGATGAGTCTTTTCTGCTATGGATTGTCCTGTGGGATTAGCGGGTATGCCCGTCGTGTGTTTTACTCCCCACTGGTTGAAGAAATCTTTCAATTTGCGGGAGGTATAGGCGGGCCCATTATCTGTTTTTATTTGTTCAGGGACTCCTAGGGTGCCAAATGCAAGGAGAAAATGCTTGATGGTGTGGGTGGCATTCTCTCCTGCGTGGGCTGATGCAAACACTGCCCCAGAAAACATGTCGACTGACACGTGCACATACTTAGACTTTCCAAAGGATGGGAAGTGGGTAACGTCAGACTGCCATAATTGGCAGCTGTTCAGACCGCGGGGGTTAACTCTGGTACCCATAGATTGTATCTGGTAATTTTGGCAGTTCGGATGTGTTGCTACAGTTGCTCTCGCTTGGTCTTTCCAGAGCTTGAACATCCTGATGAGGGCAGGTACATTTTGATGATAAAATGCATGGGATAACTTCGCCTGGGCGAAGATGTCAGGATATTAGCAGTCTCTGCCGACATGGCTAGCACGTCTGCCCTCCTGTTCCCTTCCGCGATGGCACCTGGAAGGTCAGTGCGTGACCTTGCATGCATAATATCATAAGATTGCTTTCTATGGGAGATTAAATGCATTAATGTAGAAATCAGTTGGTGTAAGTTTGGATTGGAGACCTCCTTGGGAAAGGCGTGTTAAGCCCTCGTAGCTGTGCCAGCAACGTAAGCTGAATCTGTGACCAGATTAAAGGGTTTGTCTTTGAATTTCTCAAAGGCTCTGATGATAGCTGCTAGCTCGGCAATCTGTGGTGATCCTTCCACTACTTGGACATCAGAATCCCACTTCTGAGTCCTGGAGTCCCTCAAGTCATCACTGACTTTTGGGATTACCCTGAGCCATCGGTAAAAACTTAGAGCTTTGAGAGGTGTTCTACTTTGGATTAATTTTGGGATCAAATTAAAGGCCGAATTGAAAGTCTTATGTTTTGGCACGTGGATGGAAATTTGGCCTGGGTAGCGCTCCAGGGCGAACTGGAGGCTCCCATTGCTCTGGAGCAAATGCTCCAGATCCCTAGTGGTCAATGGCAAGTATATGCATGTGAACTCCCACCCTGCAAGAGAGCAGAGGTGAGTTCAGGCCTTTTTTATTAGATGTGCCCTCATTTCTTGAGGAGTGGTTATTGTTTTTGTAGGCTGATTGCTTGTAAAGATCCATTCAAGTATTAATAAAGGGTCTCTGAGTTGAGGATCCCATTGAAAAATCAACCCATAGAAATGGGGGGGCCTTACCCAAAATGGTAAAATGGAGGGGCAGGCTGGGCTCGACCTGATGTGCTTGGCATGAAGACAGGGCCTCCTGGACTGTGGTGATGGTATCTCAGGCTTCTGGCATGAGGGCACGTGGAGAGTCCAGGTCCTCGCAGCTGCAGACAAGACTAAAGAGGGGGGCAAGGTCTTCTGTTGTCTCTAGCAGGGGATGTATCCAATTGATGGACCCACATAACTTGTGTAAGTCTCTTAGAGTCTTTGGGTCATCTTGGATGGTGAGTTGCTGGGGTGCAATGGTCCTCTCATGGATCTGGAATCTGAGGTAAGTCCATGGGGTGCACTTTGTCTTCACGAATCTCTAACCCTGCTTCCTCTATGGCTTCGATAGTCCTTTTAACAGTCATGTCCAAATAAGTTTTTTCTGATTCACACATCAGGATGTCATCCATATAGTGGTGGATGATTGCATCCGGGAACAGGCTCCAGATGGGGGACAGAACGTGGGCAACGTACCACTGGCATATGGTCGGGCTGTTCTTCATGCCTTAGGGAAGGACAAGCCAATGGTACCTTTTGAGTGGGGCCTTTCTGTTGAGGGAGGGGACGGAGAAGGCAAACCGGGGGGCATCCTGAGGGTGGAATGGGATGTTGAAGAAGCAGTCTTTTATATCTATGATGGCAAGCATCCAGTCTCTGGCCAGCCTTGATGGTGAGGGCAGGCTGGGCTGGAGGAGACCCATGTCCTCAATGACTTCATTGATCTTACGGAGGTCGTGGACAAGCCTCCACCTGTCCTTGCCGGGCTTTTTCAGCACAAAGACGGAGGAGTTCAAAGGGCTGGTGGTCTCGACGATGTGACCCTTGGCAAGCTGTTCCTCCACGAGGGCTTCTAGAGCGCACAGCTTTGCCTTGGAAAGGGGCCACTGCTTGATCCACGCTGGGTCCTTTCGTTTCGAGGTGAGCCAAGGGATGGAAGGTGGTGTACACCTCAGTGGCCTGAGATAGAAATCCTTACTGGGGATGTGTAAGGAAGCCCCCCATTGGGTCAAGAGGTCCCTGCC
The DNA here is from genome assembly GCF_965178545.1 of Coloeus monedula. Classification (NCBI taxonomy): domain Eukaryota; kingdom Metazoa; phylum Chordata; class Aves; order Passeriformes; family Corvidae; genus Coloeus; species Coloeus monedula. The sequence continues at coordinate 46,312,585 of NC_138822.1, read as the reverse complement.
CCATAAGGTGATGGGGGCCCTCACAACAAATGGCCAAATGGTTGCTATCTTGCCTTCGGGGCCTTCGACAGTGACATTCTACTTGCTCCGCATAGACACTGTGGCTCCACCGATCCCAGAAATCATGCCTGCCACTGGCTGTAGTTCCCAGTTCGCTAGCCACTCAGAATGGGCGATGATGGTCACGTCTGCGCCAGTGTCCAGCATCCCTGGGCAGTAGATCTGCTCTCCATTACAGAGCAGGCCGCACTCAATGGTAGGCTTATTTGAGCCCACAACCTGTGCCCACATTATGGTTGGATTGAGTGGAGCCTATTCTGGGCAGTCCTGTGGGAACAAAAAGGCTTGTGCAATTGGTGTTTCCTGTGAAAGGTAAAAGGGTGGGTCTGTGCAGCAAAGCTGGACAAAGGTCTCTTGTCCAGGGTGTACTGTTTGTATTTCTGGTAATACGAAAATTTGTTCTGGATCATGAAGTGTCACCAAGGATGAGAATGTCCCACGGACCATTTTGTGGTCCATACTTACCTGTGGGGATATGGTAAAAACACTTACCTGTAAAGTCAATGGACGGCACGGTTACCAGCTAGCGCTGGGTTCCCATCTGTATCACTCCATGTGACGGTTCTCTTTCATGTGCACTGGGATCTCCGGGGATGATGGTGCCTTCTGAGATCCACCTGCTTCCTCCTGGCACTTGGCAGTGGACTTCACATACTGGTCGAAGTGGTACGAATTTTGATTTGTTGTCAAAGTGCAGGGCCATCCTGTGCTCTGTTGGAAGTTTGCCAGGCACAGTTGGTACTGCTGCTGTCTCTGGGACCTTTGGTAGCTGGTGCGATGGTCCTGGGTGGGTTACTTTTCTGGGCAGTCCTCTTTAAAGTGTCCAAATTCTCTGCAATTGAAACAGTGGGCATTATCTTTTGAAGCCACTGCTGCAAATGCACCGGATACCCTTTCTGCAATGCCCTTTGCCACTGCTCGGGCAACTGCATTTTTGGTAGATGTATAGCATGTGCAGCCTTCCACCATTTGCTCTATGGTGGGTTCCGTGTCCTGGGGTAAAGCCCTCAGGATAGTGTTACATTGTTCATTAGCATTTGCCATAGCAAGTTTAGTCAAAAGTTCCTTTTGTCCCTCTGGACTTTGTTTATTTTTCCAGGGCTACCTTTAACCTGTCCACGAATTTAATAAAACTCTCGTCCCCTCCTTGTCTGATGTTAGAAAAATTTTGTGTGGGTATCGAGTCATCAGGGGTAAGAAGCAGTGATGTTTTCGCTGCAGTGGCTATATCCTGCAGTGCAACTTCAGGTATAGTGTTTGTTTGGTCTGAGGGTTTTTGAAATTCACCTTCTCTGACTAATTGTTCAACAGTCAAATTTGGCCAACCTGCATCTTCGGAATAGAAGTCAGATAATGTTTTTAGTTGTCTTTTCCAATGCTTCTCCCATAGCATATATTCTGCCGGGCTAAGGAGGCAGTTAACAATATTTCTAATGTCACGCGGAACGAGCGTGTAGGTGGAGAAAGTAGCTTCTAATAAGTTTCTTAAAAAATGGGATCCCCGCCCGTGTTCCTTAGCGACCTTGCAAAGCTCTTTGATTTCTCTGTAGGGAATTGGCTCCCCACATCCTTATATTTGTGGGTCCCCCCCCCGCCTCCCTTTCGTAAAAAGAGCTGGGAAGGCTGAACTCGTTTGGGCTAATGCGCTCCCGGGTGGCATCTCTCCATGTCTGCATCCAGTGGTCGTAGTTCTGAGTCAGAGTCCGCGGTGCTGCTGTCATCTTCTGAAAAGGAGGATGAGTGTTTTCTAGGGCGAGCCGTGGCAGCCTGGAGCTGAACGACAGGGGGAAGAACGTGGCAACTTTAGGATGCCAGCACCACCCGAGCCAGGCTGGGGGCGGGAGTCGCGGGGGACCAGGAGTGATGTGCCGGAGCGGGGGGCGCGTCCTGGCGGCGGGGAGGCTGCAGCCGTGCGGCAGCTACAGATCCCGAGGGAAGCAGGGGTTAGAGTGTCGCCGCTGCAGCTGGAAGGCTGTTTGAAGTCAGCGGCAGCGGCTGGAAACGGTTGCGGGGAAGGGGTCGAGGAGATGGGGTTTAAAGCAGAAACTACGGGAGCGGAGTTTGCGGGAGAAACCGAAAAGGCGGGGGCGGGGGGGGGGGGACGGGACCCGGGCTCCCCCTCCCCTGAGGGGGGTATCGAGGTACCGGTAGCGAACCCGGTAAAACAGGTTTGTGTGGAGGGGCAGGAGCTATCTCATCAGCAACTTGAAAGGGAGGGAGAATGGGTGATAGCAAGGGAATAGCCTGAGGGCATAGAGGCTGGTGGATCGCTTTCCAGGGAGCCAGGCGTTTGTCCGCCCGCTGCTGAGGTGTGGATGGGGGGTATGAACTTGGTAGAAGCGATAGCATCACAAAACACGGCAGGGGGATTGGAATGCGCGAAAAGGGGTGGGGGGGAGCGGCGGGGAGATGGGGGTGCGAGGGGTGCAGGGGCGCGCCCACAGCCAGGGGAGCGGCAGCGGGCCGGCTGCCTCGCCAGCGCCGTTCTGCGCGGGGAGAGACGGATAGATAACTGGGAACAGGGGCTGAGCTTGGGTGGGGAGAGGCTCCAAGGCAACTGGGCCAGAGTCGCTCTGGGAGCGGGGGAGAGAGGCTCGGAAGGCATCAGGGTGTCCGTGGCAATCCTGTTCCGTACGGAAGCTTCCATCTTCCGACTCCCTCTCATGCGGAGAGGGGGGCTTGGAAGCACAGGTGGGGGGGGGGGGGGGGGGGGAGGTTTTTGACTGGGGATTTCCCGACATTCCCGAAATACTACCTTTTTTTCTACTAATGTAACAATAATATGAAACAAGGGGATAAACTGAGAAACAGAAAAATCACCAGAAGCTTGAAGAGAGTAGGTGTTTTTTTCCAACGAGATCCCAAAAGGAGTTAGAAAGGATAGAGTCACCCTTAATATCAGAGAAATGCTTAGAAATAAAAATAATTAAGAATTTGAGTTTCCTCTTAGAAAGATTCCCCTTAGAAAACTTAAAATTACTAACAAGAAGGATTTTTAGAACTTGAGAATAAAGGTCTCTCTCAGGTTGGGTAAGGCTAGGTTTTCTCAGCCTCTGTCCCATGCTGGTGGTCCCACGCCCTAACCCAGCAGAAAAAAAGAAAAAAAAAAGGACCCAAAAATGTAGAAACTCGCAGAAAAACCCCAATTTCAACTTAAAAATCTTTGTCCAGGCATGGGGGCAGCTAGTAGAGTCAAAGAAACATCTTCTGGGAAGGTGGTCAGCCTGAAGGTCGATCCTCATGGAGTTCCTTCTCTGAGATGGTAGGTGACGGTCTCGACCTGTCTCTTTGGATAGCCTCTACTAGAATGCAAGGGGGTCTCCTCAGAGAAGTGATGATTCGACGGTGGCTTTCAGTCCCTCCAACAGCTGTGCAGGAGTCACTCTCTCCAGGGACTTCCAGACTCCAAGGAGTTTGGGTGCCACTTAACCGCAGGGGGTCTGATGTTGGTCAGCACCGGTGTGCCGCGACCTTCCTAGAGAGAGCGTCCTGCAAGGAACAACTCTTCCAGGGGCGGTGGCAGGCCTCCCTGGGCAGCAGGTGATTTCAGCAGGTGTAGAAACTTCTCTGCTACAAGTGGTATCAGCTCTTGTGATTCAGCTCTTTGTGAAATCACCCAAGGCGAACTTGTGGACAGAGAGACAGGAGGCTCGTTTGGCTATTCCACAGAGGCAGCTTTTATTGTCCAGCAGCCCCTGTGAAGGGGAGGCCAGGGACAAAGGCTGCCTAGTCATGGGCAGAAACGGGACTTTTTATGGGAAAGGCAGGGAGTGAGGTAGAAACCAGCTAGCCAGCTGGGTACAGGCTGTTACCATATAGAAACGAGGCATGCTGGGGGTGGTTCACTTTGTCACCATGACCCAGAGGAGGGTTGCTTATCTCTGGGGAAAGTCTTTTTGCCCTCAGGCCTCTCTCCTCCAAGGGAGTGCAGAGGGCCCTTGTGCCAAGGGCTCACAGCCCTCCACAATTATGGCTGAAGTATTTACATAAGAAGTTTAGAACTTCACCTGGTAGGCAAACTTTCAGAGAGATCTTCAAAACATCATTCTTTCAGATTTCCTGTAGTAGTCTTCTTCCTTCAGAATTTATGCTAGCATTCTTGGCCTTCTTTGAGCCTCCTGATACCAAAGCTTTCCTCTCGGCTTGTTTCTTGGTGCTAAGTGTTGTAGTGTAGCTTTTTTGTTTTTCTGGGTTTCTTTTAAACACAGTCCTCCTCTGGCCACTGTTCAGAATACTTCAGTTATTACTGTGTGTCCCACAGTGGCTCCATCTATGTTCCTGTCTACCTCTTAGCTGTCTTTGCCTGGGACATGTACATGTATCTCCTCAGTACATGAATAGATCTGTCATCCCCATATGCATACCTTGCTGCTGGAGGGGGGTTGTCTGCTGGGGCAGACAAATTCTGAACTGCCATTTTAATGCCAGTTCTGTTACTCAGCTTGAGTTGAGTTGTATGTGGGTGTCCATGCATCCTGGAGGTGTGGAGACTTTTTAGCATCTTTATACGTTGTACACACAAAGAAAAAAAGGGCTTTGCATTGATTTCCTCGGTGACTGAATTTTGTTGGACACAGATGTGCTTTTAGAATTATCCATTCATAACTAGAGAGTGCTCTGGATGGAAAAGAAATCATGCTCATAACTAGTTATGTTTATTTGCTACCACTCTTAATAGGCAGTCTAAGACCCAGTGTGTCAACAGCAGTCACACATGTAAATTCACAGCCTCTGCTTCTGAAAGAAGGTAGTTTTGTGGCTCCAGAGAAGGTTCTGTTAAATGAAGCTTGAAATTTGGCTACTGCAATGCCTTAAATGATGTTAATTGTAGCAGCTTATAATGGGAGAGATGATCTAGTCTTGTGCTGTGATCATTCATTTCGTGTCATCATTGTCTTGGAATTTTTTTTCTCCTCACTTTTTTCATTAGTTTTCTTCCTTAAGTGGTCAAAGATCGTGCTGTTCTTTCTTTTCTTGCTTTCTTTACTTTTTGCACTAGCTGTAGCTCAGTCAAACTATTCCTCCTTAAGCGGCCCTCTTCACAAAGCTTTGTCAAGCTTTGTGAGCTTGAACTGAACTCTGACATGGCAGAGCTCCTTCTTTAAGAAAATTTGAAGGAAGAGGGTGAGTGATACAAATAGGTAGGACATCCTGCAAGGAATACCCCAGTAGTTGCACAGTTTAGTTCAGTTACGTGGAACAAAGTGAGTGTGTTCTAACTGTATGTGAATTAGGACTGATTGCATACAGTAGAAACACTTTGTAAGTTGAGATTTGAGCTATGTGTCGTATTGTTTCCTTTCTCTCTTAAGGGACAAAAATCAGGTTGCTCTATTTTATTTATGGCTGACCCCTCTTAAAATATGTTAATCTACCCATGCAACTTAAGAATGAGGTGAAAATGAGGAAAGTGTATGAGTGATGCAGGAGCCAGTATTATTTCCATAGATTCTCAGTTTTCTTAACCCACCAAGATTAAGTGCAGGTGGAGAGAAAAGTTGTTCTTAAATTCTGCCTAAAGGCACCAGTTAACTTTACACTAGTATTCTTTGGAGAAACAAAAAAGAATAGTAAAGAAACAGATCTGCACGAATTTGTTTTTTCAAGGAGACAAACTTATGTGAGTGGGCTGAAGTAACATGTTTGGTTTGAGTACAGTTAGCAGGAATTGACCCAGTCAAGTGTAATTCCTTTCTGCCACAAACATACGCATTTGTGGACAGCAGCAGACAAGTACTGTTTTAGATATGCTTGCTCCTGCATCACCTCGTTGGCACAGAATAGATGGCAGAAGAGCAGAAGTTACTCTGCTCTTCAGTCTGTGGTGGGGCATTGGCAGGCTCTATGGCAGTCAAGACATTCTCTCTGATTGCATCACCAAATTAATTAGTTTCCTATGAATCAGGTGACATAAGAGCTTATTTATCCCTGAATGCTGTCTTACACTGTGTTGCATTCCTCAGCTCATACTGAAAGTTCATTGGAAGGTGTTTATCTGGAAAATTTCCAAGCCACTGTTTTGTTTGATTTAAGTATGATTATTTATTACATGTCTTTTTTTCCACGTGATAGCTGAAGGATGGTCATCTGAGAAACATGCTTATTTAAATGTTTACTGATAAACCGCAGAAGTAGTTCAGTCCAAGCTACTGTTTTGAAAAAGAATATCCAATTCTAGTATTTAGGATTTATATAATATTTGTGGATAAAAACATCAGGGCAGTGGGTGTTATGTTCCTTTGAATTTGAACTCTCTCTGTTTCCGTGTATTGAAAGTTGTTAAGAAAAGATGCTTAAAGGTTTTACTTACATGGATATTTATTTGATTGTCATCTTTCAAGAGCCAGCTATTAAATTCAAAATCACTGGAGATCTCTGTTAAGTTCCATCTTGGCAGGTGTCCACATCATTGCTCAGAGTTGGTACTCCTTGCTGAAAAGCTTGTACAGAAAAACATCCCTGCAGCTTCAGTGCATAAAATTCCTCTTTTATCTGTAAGAGTTTTAATGAAGGTATTGCCTGTGACCATTCTTTGGTCATTGAAAAGGTAAAGGATGAAATCCTGAATGCACTGAATGTAGTGGCAGAACTTGGGATGACTTTAGTGTGACCAGGCCTTATCCATGTACAAAGCCACAGCAGACTAACAGTGTGCCCATGTGTTAACCTCTTCAGGGAAGGGAAAGAGAAGCTTCTACTTTAGAATTGGCACCCCTCTAAGCTCTAAGTGCATTGTTGCATGGTTCCTTGAGGCTTCAGAGGCATTTAATTTACTCAAGCCTGGAGAAAATTAATCTTTGTTATTATTTCCAAACTTACCACTGTTGCCAGTGTCCCTGCCAGAATGTGCCGTACAGATCATTGTTTGGAAGGGTCTGTTTCTTTCTCTGTTGGAATGTGTATTTAAACAGGCTGGTGCCTTGGCTATGCTATTGTCCTCCTCTTCTGAGCTTTGAGTGTCATCTTGTGCTCTGAGGATTTTGCAGCTTATGAACAGGGTTTGAAGGCATTTCTTGCAGATTTTGGAACAGAAGTCCTGGTGTGAAATAGAATAGTTGAAAGCAGCATTGTTTTATTGTTGTTCCCCATGCTGCTGTTGCTGAGAAGGAACAGGGGAGGAGTAGGTAAGTAAAAGAGCTAACTCAGCTGTAGGGCTGGCTGCTGCTGAAGTTGTGGTGCTATGTGGACATGGTGGTGAATGGTTTGGGGTCTACTATCAGCTCTTGCCACCTGGTAAGTGGCCTGGTTTTATGTTTGTTTGCTTGTTTTTGTAGAGAACTGGCCTTCCTTCCTCATTATTCCTCAGCAGTCAGTGGGTTCAGAAAAAAATGAACTCCAAAAGCAATGGCTACTCAAGCTTTCTTTCAGCATAGAATGTATTAAGGTAAATCTGAGCTACTCACCTAGAATCTGTCCATTTTCATGATTTTTGGGGTTTTTTTGGTTGGTTTTTTTTTTTTTTTGTGGGTTTGTTTTGTTTTGGTTTTGGGTTTTTTTGTGGCAAGAGGTGGTCCAAGCCCTGTCATTACATAATATTTTTGGCGGTTCCCCAGAAAGTCATAATATGGTATAGCGTATGCATGTAACAGTTCTTGACCACTCAACAAATTTAAAGGCTGCTGCATCTAAGTGAATGTTGCACTTACACATAACTGTTAGGAGGCTCCAAAATATGACAGCTTCCAGATGTATGAACAGACTGATCCCTTTGTTTAGATTATGCACCACAGCTGATGCCTAGATTAATGCTGGCTGGACAAAGCTATAGGAGATTTGTCTGGTTTCCACAATGCCATGTTTATATTTGTTGGATTTTTCCTTCAAAACTGCCCTCCCTGTGACCTATTGGAGCTGTGTCCACTAGGATGTTGGTTTTAATGTGTCTGCAACTACTTTCCTTTTGGTGTCTCATGGAACATGTTCTCATTTTCCCAATCCTGGACTATTACACACAAGGTTTTTAACTTAACTGTGAATTACCTGCTTCAACCTGTAAGCACTCAGGTAAAACCATGTGTGTAAAGTTCTTTGCCACACAGCTAGTTTGGGTTTTTTTGGTTTTTTTTTTTTTTTTTTGATCAACTAAAACAGCATTTTGGTTATAGATCTTGTGGGGCTGTTACTTGTCAGGTATTTTCTTCTGTATATAGAATAAAGTTCTGTATATAGAATAAAGTTCAGTCCTTTGCACAGTGCTTTTTCTGTCTACAGAGGATGGTGTGTATATACCTGGCTGTAGCTGCTCTTTTTCGGAGTTCAGCAGGATCTGAAGTGCAGAATTTTACCAAGTAGTTCATTCTTCTTTGTATATACTGTACAGTTATATGTATTTTCTCAGCCATCCTTATTTATCTTCAGTATTCGTCTTATTTGTCTTCAGTATTTCAGCCTTTGGTTCTTTTAATTTCTCTGATCTCTCCTGCCTTGTAGCATGCAGGAAGTCTTGCCCCAGTTATGTTTGTGAGTTACTCTTCCTGGGAAAACCTGAAGAAATCAGTTAAACTTCTTAAGGTCTGCATGACAGTTCTATAACAAGAGGGTAGTCACCTATCAGAGTTCAGAAAAATTAAGATGTACAACTTTCATTAATACTAGGAAACCATGTAATTTTCTACTGTTGATGCTTTGCTGGAGTGGCGGATTCCAAAGACGATGCCTCATGACAGAAAACTCAGTGCTTTAAAGTATGGTATCTGTGCTGAGAATGCATGCCATGTTATAATGGCCACTTCATTTCTGTGCCCATGAACTAAAAAGAATGGGAAGATATTTTACTCCAGTTTTGCATAATCTGTGCTATTTTATTATCCATTCAGATTGTGCCAAATATGACTGATGAATACCATATACAATAAATTATGTTCACCCTTGCTGTTAACTGAGTGACTTTTGACTTGGAGTAGTTTTTCATTGTACAGTACAGTAGAAATAGACAGTGGAATTGAAAGGAGTAACTTCTAATTCAGAACTTAAAATATTTTTCTTGATTCCTTTTTTTACAGTGTAAACTTAGTTTAATATCTGTAAATATAATTTACTTGTTCTTGGTTTTGCTCTGTTATTTTCATTTACTGTCACCTCAGTTACGATAAACATAACTGATTTTGGCAGCAGTAGTTTCATGAGGTAGAAAGTTCTTTATGGAAACTGCTGGCCATATACATGTTTTGATGTATGGAGAATTTTAATTTTGGTTTTTAGAATGAATGTCTTGGCTTTGACTTCTGCTTGGTTTTGGGAAACTTAGTTATTTCAGTGCTTGAGCAAAATATACAAGAGGAAAGGAAAAGAACAGAACCATAACCTGACTCTTTCTGCAAAGGTGCTGCTTCTTTAGAGAATTCTACTGAACTTAATTCCAGCTTCAAATATACAAGTAATCATTGTGTATTTGACACATCTGTATTTTGCTCATGTGCAAGCATGTGTGCAGTGTTGTACACCCGTATACCTGAAGCTGGAACTCAGTCCTTAAACTGTAATACAGTCTTCTTTTATTAACACTGAGATAAATTAAAAGAAACAATCTTCTCTTGTTTACCAGTATGATGTATTTCTGCTTTTCTGTCAGTAATCAAAAGTTAAGTGCAGCAAACTAGAAATGAGTACTGTTGAGTCAAGTTGTATGATTTTTTTCCCCTGTTAAATCATTGCTTAAGGGCTTCTGGCCCCTAGCTCAGGAATCCTGCCCAAAAATGCCAGATGTATTACACAGTCAAGTATTGCAATGTAAATAGTGTTCTGTGCCATGAGAGCAGGGTGGTCCATCTCCTAGTCAAAAAAAAAAAAAAAAAAGAGGCAGAAAAGGGGAAAATCCACATGCTCTGAAATAAACAGTAGTTGTAGTGTTATTTCTGTTTTTGGCTGCACAACCAGTGTTTTGGAGCTGAAAGAACACAGATAAATTAGTACTTGGACTGGTAGAGAACTGAAACTGAGATGCTAGAAAGCAAGATGTATCTTGGCTGAGGGTCTATAATTTAGTCAAGCAGGCAATGTAATAAGTAAAATATTAAAGTAAAGACCATTGCTGACAGGCAAAACCTGTTATTTTACCTATTGTGAGCAGCAATCTCTTGCACATGGAAGCAGAGTGGACAAAGGATGGGAAGTTGGGAAGGCACAGACATAGGGATCCTCTTGACCTCATGTTGTGACTGGGTATGTTACTGGACCTTCTGAGCATAAACATTGCTGAGCTGTTCTTGTTTTTAATTAAATCCCTTTGCTGTATATTAACAATGATTTACCTTCCAGTGTGCTTATCTTATTCAGATGCAGTGGATATAGAAGATTTATTTGCACATTTTTCCATTTTGTGTATGAACATGCCATTTCATAACATTTAAAACTAGTTGAAAGAAGATTCCACAAATTTCACCTGAAAGGAAATTGCCGAGGGTGATGCCATAATCAGATTTACGTTCTGGTTATCTGACAAATCTGTGAACTGCCATAGCTTCCTTGGGTGTGTGCAGAGGAGAAGGAGGTTATAGGAACTTACTTGTATGTGGTAAACTGTATTTAAATAGCTTCAGGAATGTAATCCCAATGCAGATCTTGGTGTAATCTCTTCAGTGTGATACTCAGAAGAAAGATGAGCTTTAGGGACTCAATTAAACATCTCCCTTCCTGCTGACACTATGATAGCATTAAAAAACTCCTTATCCATTACGACTTCAATTTTTTTTTTCTTTCTAAGTTACTTTTTCTGTAATGGTAAAATAAGTACTTAAAGAAGATACTTTATAACACCAATTCTTCAGGTGACTAGTTCCTGGGCATTTTTCCTATTTGCCTCTCAACATGGGCCTCATTCTGATTTCATTTACACCAGTCTTCACTGACTTTTCAAAGGGTTCCCATAGAAGAGAAGAGAAGCCCTGGCCGTTTAGAAGCTGATGCTGTTTAAGCAGTAGATAATAGAAAATGCAGTATTCTAGTGGAAATTATTAAGATCAAGAAACAAAAACTAAAACATGTTTAGTATGACTTCCAACTGTGGATAAAAGGTAGAAACTTGAGAGAATTAGAGAATTGTGAGCAGGTGTAAATATCTATTAAACTGCTCTTTCTAGAGATTTGGAGAAATAGGATGACCTTTTTCTTCTTTTTTCTCCTTTTTTTTTTTTTTTTTTTTTTTTTTTAAATAGGCTACAGTTTCACATGGCTTGCAAAAGAAATCTTTCTCCCTTTTTGTTTCCCACACCAATTGATTTATCATTTTGCTTGCAAGCAGACTTAGAATGTTAGGGCAGGAACACACTCACTTTTTTCTCGTAACTTTTTTGTTGCGGACCGAAACCAGTTGACTTGAATAAATTTTTCTGTGGTCTGAATGAAGCCAGCAACGTGGAAAAATCTTGCTATTCAGAGCCGTCTGAATGTACATTTCAGCCACACAGTAAGCTGTATTGGTAGGCAGTGGACTGCTAAATACAACCATTTTTCGCAGCAGAGAGTTAGACAGGTGATTAGCATAATTAGCACAGAGTAGGCTATACATATGGTAATGCTAAGTGTGTAAATGCCAGCTGCGGTGTAAAATTTATGTCAGGGGTCGACAGGGCTGTGCGAAAGTATTGTGTTACAGCTGCAGGTCAAAGCCTCCATTGCTCTAGCCCCTTTTCTCTTGTCGGTGAATGCGCTAAACAGAAGAGAAAGACAGAAATATAACAGATAAGGCTTTGATTGAACAGCCTGGTTCTGTGCAAGAGGGACTTCTCTTAAACCCCCTTCCCTCCCCCCCCCCCCCCCCAATTCCCCCAAAACTACACATGCAATACAAAAGTCCCGGTCTTTCATTATAGATTTTATTTTGCATCATGCCAGCTATAAAAATGTTGCAGTCTTTGAGTGATGTCATTACGATGGGATGAGGGGAATCTTGCTGGCGGGAGGTGGGGGAAGTACAAGGTGGGTAATTATGCTTTAAAGAGCAAAAACAAACAAAAAACCCCTTTAATTCACCTTCTCCTTTCTGGAATCCAACCCTTTTTTTTTTTTTTTTTTTTTTTTTTTTTTTTTTTTAATGTCTCTGTTACTTACTGCGCTTAGGGGGGTAGGAATTAAATAGTCTTGAAGGTGACAGCATTAAATGTAATAAAATCTCAACAGTGCAACAATCGTGGAGCTGCATGACTGGTTTTAGACCAAGTGCCAGAAGTTCCTCTGTGGTTTTGTGTGTGGGTTGCTACACTTATTCCCCAGGTTCCTCCCACCTCCTAAACCACTAAATTCTTTATAAATTAAAAATGACTAATACGGATTTCTTGTTTTAAAGGAACGCAGCGTTGAAGGGTACACATCTTTTTAAGCATTCGAGGGGGAAATCGGTAAATCTTTTTGTTGCTGTAAACTGTTCATTCATATATTTCACTTGCAATTTCCTCCCTCCTCCCTCCCTCCCTCCCTCCCTCCCCCCCCCCCCCCCCCGCTTTTGTATTTTTTTTGTAGCCGGCTATAAGCAGTGGTGGTGTTGACAGAATATAGTTCACACCACACTGACCTTGTGATGAAACTTCCTCACAGCCGCAGGGGGTCCTTATGAATCGGCCCCTAATCCAGCTAATCCCGCTCGCAACAAAATCATGAAAGTGGCTCCCAGCGAAGTGTGTTTCCCTGCGCAGATGCCGCGGGAAGGAGCGGCGCTGGGAACGCACCAGCGCCTCGGGGCCGGGGGCGGCCTTTGAGCGCGGGGCAGGGCCGGCTCCCGGCGGGGCTCCGGGTGGGACCCGGCCCGGGACCCCGCCGGGTGGCTCCGCTCGGGCCTTGGAGCCGCCGCCCGGCCAGAGGGAGCGCGGAGCGCTGCCCTGGGCTCCCGGTAGTAAAAAACCACCAGAGTGGTGGTTTGGGTCAGAGTGGCCCAAAGCAGAAAATGAGAGCCATGCCGAGGGGTGCGCTCGGCGGTTTGTTCGGATTTTTTTCCCGGCCCTTCCTGCTTCATCATAAACCTGGCCATATGGTCGCACACTCCGGGTGTCTGATGGGAATCCCTGAGTGCATCCCGCACAAAGCGAGACGAACTCTGTCCTGCTCAGTGTGAATGGCCAGCGAGCGATGAAAAATGGGCTTCCTGACAGATGCAGCACGGCCTCGGGAGCTGGTGGCCAGTAAGAAATATCGAGGTGGGGGAAGCTGTGACAGGCAGCAGGTTCGGTGCTGGGGGGAGCGCTGACCTGACCTGATTGTGTCCAACAGTGAGAGCAGTTCTGCTTCAGTGCAAAGCCATTCAGAAGGAAGCTGCTTAGGCAACAACAGATGGTACAGCAAGCAGCTGGTAGGGAATACTTGAAAGGAACTGTACCCTGTGTCATGACATGTTCATTCCTTTCATTTTTCTGTGTTAGTTTTGCCATCTCCTAAAAGTGCTGTTTAGGAAATGGTATCCTCTAAAAGGTTCTGGATGCTGTTTGCATCTGTTTTCTGCTCCTTTAAAAAAAAATGCTTTCAAATTTTGTGCTACTCCATGTACAGATGAAATTTGTGCTATCCCAGGAGTACAGATGAAAAGACCTAAAAATGCTGCTTTTAACCGCACAGGAAAACAATTACATATTTGAGGAAAGGGCACTGAGAGGTTAAATGAAAAGTTTGGCCTAGAGGAAAGCTGACTGCTGTGGAACAACACAGCAAATTGTTTGTAATATATTACCCAGCAGAAGCTCTTATTCAACCTAAAGCAACTTAAAGAAATTATATTCAGCTGTTTTGAAATCCTTAGCTTGAGACCTCGAAGCCCCTTACATACCCTTCTCAGCAGAGCTCCTCTAAACTTTGCCACTTTCACGTACTGAGGATTTTTGCCTGTTATGAAATGTGCTTGGCTGTTATCTTAAATTGCTGAAGAATAAAAATTTGGCTTGCTCCTCATGGAGTATAAACTCTTACATGACCATAAACTGTTGGGACAATTGCAATAATCTGTATTAGCTGATGAAGGTAGTTCCCTCTATATCTAGGAAAAAGCAGAGTCTAAGACACGTTTGCTACTATTCCATTGCTTCTTGAGCCATAAAATTCAGTAGTTGGGCTTCTCCACTGAAAGCTGTGGTTTACCATGTCTTTGGAAGAAAGGGTAGTTCGCTCTCCATGCCTATTCATTCCTCAGTTTCTTTGTTGGGATGGTCAACAAGGATGGCCGTTGTGACACTGCTATTCTATAAATGTGGACACCTGCCCAGTAGGAAATGGACTGAGACCACCAACTCATTTCATATAAGTTAGCAAACAGCTGTCAGATGGTAAACAACTTGTGGTCACTATTGTTCCTGGCTGGATTAGAAACGGTGACCCAGAGGTGAACAGCTCATATCCTGTTACCAAGGACATGTGTCACAGCTCAGTAAGCAGCCACTGCATTTCATGTTTTATTGAAAATTTGAATTGCATGTACCAGTTTTGTACATTATTGTATGTTTCAAAGCTGGTTGCATGTTGGTTTTGCTTTTTATTCTTAAGTTTGTACTGTTTAATTTCTTCTTTTTGGTTTGCTGGTTTTTTCCCTGCACTTTTCCACTCTCTCAACCTAGATGGGCACCAAGTAAGAAATCAAAATGTCTCATTTTCTTTAGCAATCTATCTGTTTTACCTAATCAAAAAGTATATTTTTCTGCCTATAGGTAACACAGATGTATACATGTAAAACTAGCTTTTAGCTGATTTTTAGAAAGAATAGGTTTTAGATCCTAAAATTGCAGGGAAGGTTTCCCACTACAAGCAGTGGCAGCTGTTGTTGGGCTGTCTTCCTGAGTATGCAGACAGCTTTGTGCCCTTGTCACAGCTCTAAACTTTATCATACTGTGACAGAATGAAAAGGCAACTTTGATGTATGTTTTTATTTTTGGTATTCATAATCATGTCAGTATTAATGAAATTTGTAACAGCAACACTGGAGTCATCCCCAGCAGGTGTGAGGAGTAACTTAACTTGTATCATATGATGACTTGAGAGATAAAAAGCAGCCTTTTGAAGTGCTTTGTTGTTGGGTGGGGGTTTTTTGTTAGCTTTTTTTTTTGTTTGCATTTGTAGGTTTTTATCCTTTTTTTTTTTAATTTACCCCCCCCCCCCCCCCCCCGTAAGTAAAAATGAAGAACCTGGTGTTATCTTATTATCTTATTCTCAGTGTGACAGAAATGGTTTAGATGGTCATATTGCTTTTACATTTTCCTTCTCATTGGGATGTGAGAAGGATAAGTGTGGAGTGTCCACCTGTGTGTTGGGGAGGGAGATGGTAAAGTGCAGCCTGTTTTAACCTGGGGAGGCACAACAGTTGCTCCATGTGTGCTATACAGATAAAGAAACGTGTATTCAGCAAACGCTGTGCAAGAAAACCTAGACAGATATAGTATGCAATTTCTGACTGCCTCTAGTCCAGTGCTGGCACAGATCATGTCTAGTTACGTGATTAATATGGTATTTTTTTATTGAGCTGCTGCACAGTCCACTGAATGACCATGAAATCTCTTTAAGATGCTGATTGTTAACCACTGTGTTCTAGCTCCTGTAAGCTCACCATTTCTCAACAGATTTTTTTGGTAGCTCAGTTTCATTCACTTTCTGTGAAGTCTTTATTTTGCATTACCTTTTATAATGTAATCCTGATGGATTTATGAGAGCCAACCTTAGCATCATTAGATACATCAGATGCACGATAGATAATATCTCACAGTCAGTAGTTAATACATTCAGAGAGCAACCATGTAAACCAGTAGCAATTCTGACTCTACAAGCAGAAGGGATTTAAAAAATTTAAAGGAGTGGATGTTCCAACCAGTCCCATTTCTGGTACTGACTAAACCTGGATTTCCAGAAGGTGTTTTGCACTTTCTCACAACAAATGGTTTGCCTGTCAGGCCTAGAAAATGATAGTTCTGAGGAAGGTGCTGTCTTCCCTGCTCTTCTGTCAAGATGCTGACTAAAACTGTCTGTGTGCAGAAAAACTGTACTCTGTTGCTGATAAAGAGCAGCACAGACAAGCTCAAACATCCGAGAGAACATGAAGACAGAACTCCCTAGAGAGCAACAGGAAGTTTTAAATCAAAAGGCCATTATTTTTCTGTGCCCAGTAAGAGGCAGGATAGTCTTTGTATCTGCCATAGAACTTCTGCTCTGTGTATCAGTTTCTTCATAGGAGGTTTCAATCCTGTGTAAGTAGTATTTGGCTGCTGTGTTTTTTTCTTGTGAGGTCTTTGTTCCTTTATCAGTAAAAATGGAAATTGTCACTGGTGCCATTAGGTACTGCTTTCTGCTCTGTGGCAGGTGTGAATGCTTGTGATCCTGGTTAAGTTAGGGTGGGGAGGTGTAACTGTGTCTTGCTGGCTTATCTGTGTACCATTGTGATGGACTGAAACTAGCTTCATTGCTTAGTGTTTGAGTAACACAGCACAAAAAGAGACTCCATGAGTAAGTGGACTAGAAGAAAGCCCATAAGAGTAGTCAAAGCTGAGGGAGATGGGCTGTGCAGGGTGTCAGGGAGAGAGGTATGAAGTCCCCTTCTGGTTCCCATCATGGCAGAGAGAGGGTGCTGAAGAATGAGAAGGCAGGGTGGAGGGGTGATGTCTCTTCTGCTTGTAAGTCTGGCATCTTTCTACCTTGCTGCTTTTTGGGTTGGTTGGTGAAGGCTGAACATGTTCAGATATTGTTCTCAGTCTTCGTATATGGTCACTGAGTCATAAGGGCTTTTTATCTCCTATACCTCCTGTTGCAGTGATAACAGGTATTGCAAATTGCAGAGATTCCCTGCTTTGCCTATTGCTCAGGCTATAAAGTAAGCTCTGTAAGGGGTACTTACTCATACACCTGATTCATAAAAAAGGCTGCATCTTCTGAAGAGATAAAATAAAAACACTGATTGTGTGAGATATCCATGACTATTAGAGGTATGATTCTGTTGCTTTGAGCTGTCACTGCCAAAAGGTTGGGCTGGATTGCTCTAATACTACACATTTACAGTCCTGGAAAATATTTAAAAGGTGGTGTTTCTCGAACAAAGCAGAGGAGTATCTGCCCTCAGATGCTCAAATGGGAGCACCTTAAGGCCCATAGTCTTCAGAAGGGAGGTTCTCCAGAAAATTTTGTGTTGTTCATGAACCTAAACTTTGTCCCAAAAGAACTTAGGCTCCAAAACCTGTAGGTATTTGTGGAAAACTTGGCTTTGGTTTTTCAGTCTGTCCTCCACGTTTCTAGGCAAACATTTTTATCCCAAATGTTTGTCCCCCAGGAATGTTCTTTTTTAGAGAGAGCTTGCTGTCTACTAAGCTACTGGTTGCATGTGCACAAGGTAACTACTGAATGGTTAATAGAGGTAGTGTTCATGTCCAAGAAAAATAAAGAAACCTCAGGCTGTGTGATGCAATTCCAGTAACCTGAAATGAAACATTGTAAGAAACTCTGAAAAATAAGTATTCCATGCCTTTAGAGCCACCAGACAGTAAATTAATAAGCAGTGACTTCTGACTGTCAGTTATGGTGTGATTTAGCATTGATCTCTAAGTGTGACAGAGGTCAAATTTACTCCTCAGACTACTTAAGTGTGAAAGGGACTGCAGTGGTAGATTCCAGACTTCTTTGTAAACATGTTAATGTAATGCCGTGTAAATTTTGAATTTGGTTGTGAGAAAGGTGTAGGTAAGACTGACATTCTCAGTGGAAATGAGCACATGAGCTGAATGACAGAGGAACTTCAAAATGGATACTAAGTATCCATAAGGAAATGCATCAAAAACTGTGCCAATGAAAACAAGCACACTTTCATTCTTATGTCATTGAAAGGTGCATCAGTGTTATGCAGCAGTGTTAGTGCAAATGTACACTAGGGACAAGCAGTTTTGGTTTTCTGAGTGCTTCTCTCATAAGGTGTACTGAAGCATTTTAATGTGTGATGACTGAAACACTAGGACTGTGGCCCCGGTGCTGGGTAATGGGATCTAGAGCCTTTCTAGATCCATAGGTCATGGATTCAGGTCTGCCTCAAGTTAAGGATGAGTAAAACTTTTTACCACTTGACAGCTGTTCATTGCTCTTGGGGCAGGGAGACACTGGTCCTTACGTGGTTCTGAGCAACCCAACATCCACAGTGGCAATTACTGCTGTCTTTAGGCTCTTCAGAAGGGCAAAGAATTCCCTTGACCAGCTTATGTTCCAGTTGGTGGGTGGGGAGGCTCAGGAGGAGCAGCAGGATGTTTCATGGTATGAGATGCTGACTTGCTCAAGGCAGATCTATGGTGTTCTGGTGAAGAGCTAAGAGGGAAGCCTGTGGATATCAGAGAGGGTGGGGAGGAGGAAGACACTTTTCTCTTCTCTGGAAAAAGCAGCTTTTTAACAATAACTGACACTCAGCAATATGAGATGCTGTCAGTTACAGTGTTCCATGTTGAACAATAGCCTTCAAACACATCCTTGAGAATTAGAAACTGATATATTGAATGCGGAATAATGCCAGGACACTGGCGTTACTGCTTTGCTGGGACGTTTTTTTTTCCTTTAAAAGAAAAAAGTGGCAAATCATACAGATTGCATGGTATCTCATTTTTAGTAGGCAGACACCCATGGCACTGCTGGAAGAGTAGTGTACAAGCCATGAGACGCTGCATTGACCTGTTACTTAAACAATCTTTGGATTATGGGAATTTTTGCCACTAGCTCAGCTATCTAGGTACTTAGTCATAAGGAATCATGTAATAAAGGCCTAGAATGCCATCAAGTGGCTTTTGTTATGTCAAAAAAGGAGAGTGATATGCGGATTTTTTCATCAGAATATTAAAGTGAAATGGCTCTCTTTGTTTTTGATAAGAAATAGAATTGGAAGTATATTTCTGTTAGTAGCATTTTGAGTGTAAAATATTATTGTCACCCAGCAGAAGAAAGCAGAGTCCATAAAGGAAAACCACAAAACACCAGCACTTTGTTCATTGATATTTTCCATTACATCACTTGTCCTATGGTGTGGAAATACTATTATGACTATAATGTTTTTTTTTTCCTTATGAGTGTAACGAATGACTTTCTGCAGAATGTGTGAGTCTTGCAAGTATTACATATATATCCAGCACAATGAGGCCAGAGGCTTCAGGTACATTTCTGTGACACTTTTAGTGGTTTCTCTCTTAGGTTTTTGCACCACTTGGGGATAATCTGGAAAAAAAATAAAGCAACAAGAGGTTTGATTTTAAAATAACACATGTTCAGCTAATTGTACTGATTGTGTAGGTATGGCAGCCTCCAGTGATCTTTGCAAACTTTTAATTGAAATGAATTGAAGCATAACAGGTAAAAACTTCCCTTTCATTGGTTTTTTCCTTCCCTTTTACTCTCTTTTACTTCTGATATGTTGAAAGGCCAGTGATGTTTCCACTTGCTTCTGGTCTGCCCATATGTTTTAACATAATCTGGCTTTGCAGAGGAAACTTCTGTCAATGTATGTTTATGAATTTTTTGTACCTGACTGCTATGTTGTATAAAATATTTTCAATATTTGGAGTTACTTTTACTATGTTTGGCTGAAGAAATGTAGATAACAGACCCATCAAAGGAATAGTTAAATGGTGTAATGCGTTAAGAAGAATGTGAAGCAGATCTGCTGCCGGGTTCTGGAATCTGTGCCCAACTTCTTGGGTGGTTTTGCTATTCCTGGTTGAAATGTTAGAAAGGGGAAAAAACAGCTTCTTTTCTGGTGACTGACTTGTGTGATGCAATTTTGATTAGCTAGATCTGCCTTGTTCAGTGAAGTTAATGTGGTTTGACGGGACCTTGATTACGAAGCAATCATCTCTGTTGATAGTAAACAGTTAGTCACTTTCAGCAGAGATGGGAATGATGCCCTTTGTCTTGTTTGAAGTATGATTTGTTGGTTCAAGTTCTGGTTAAATTCAAAAGGACAGTGTGGGTGGAATGGAAGAGAATATAGTACTAGGAGTAGAAGTTTATGGCAGACTCCACAGTCCTCATAGCATTGGGTCTTTATTGTCTTGACTGGCACTGAGACACAAAAGAGGGAGAGAGTAATTTTGTCTTTGAAGCACTTGCAGTGTAAAGGGTTATGAAAGAAAGGTCTGGTTACAAGACATACAGTTTAAGATAACTGCTCCCTTACTTCCCATATTCCTTTAAGATGAAGCAAAATTCAAATATCAAGGACTACTGGTTTGTGGACTACTGTGGAAAGACAGCAGTGAGCATAAACATGGGGCTGATGAATGAAAGTATTTTTTAGAGTTTAAATCTTGATAAGAATTAACAATAGTTTTTTGTTACCATGCAAATGCAGTCTCAATGATAGTATGTCCTGTCCTGTCACTGTAGTAAGAGTGATGTTAAAACATTCTAAAGGGACTCTGGGTAAAGGGGTTGTGTTTGATTTCTTTTTGTTTTGTTTTGCTTACTGTGTGCTGGTCTCTGCTCCATGGTATAAAGGAGATAATCCCACATGTGACAGGCTGAAAAAATTTGAGTGTGTTGTGGAAACACTTATTTCTTCAAAGAATTCTTGAACAAGAAATTAAGCAATGCTTCGCGCCAGAATGTCTGTATGGTTTAATTGTTGAGGGTCTCGTTCTGACAGCTTTATGCATGTAGGGGCCCAGCTTCTTGCCTGGTGGTCGTTTTAGCCCCAGGGGTGATATGGGTGGGTTGAGGACCCAAGTGATTGAAAAAGTATGTCCCTGTTCGGGCTCGGGAATCTCATCTCCCACTCTGCCAACTGGTTACAGATCAGTCTTCTGTTTTATGGTCTAGGAAGAAATCAATATATATGCTTAATTTCTGTTCACACTGTTGCAGAACTAAACTTTGGCAGTAATTCAGATCACCAGTGTCAAGCTTACTGGGACTGAGAAAAATGTAACAAATTAGACCAGATCTGTAGCTTGGACCTACATTCTTGTCCTCCTCATCTGGATGTGGTCTTGATTCAGCTAACAGGCTGAATTAATTGACATTGCCTCCCACATGCTTTGGCTAGAGACACTACAGGGGAGGTTACATGAAGTATATGAACTCTAGCTGACTGGGGTTTTTGTAGAAAGGAAGACAGTGTTCTATTCTTATGCAATGTTTTCTGGCACGGCAAATTGTGTATGGCTCCCTCTACAGCCTGTCGACTCAGCAGTCTACCTCTGCCTCTTTTCTTTTCTTTTCTTTTTTTTCTTTTTTTTTTTTCCCCACCATATTTTAATATGGAGCACACTGTTCAGCTCATGTGGGTTTAGAAACAGATGTTGTACATGAACAATCTCCTGCATCACAGCGTGTTCAGCCAGGTACTGGGCCACTGGGGTAAATAAGCTGTAGACTGACCTTTCTGCTAAACTCAAACTGCATCTCCTTATATGAACTTGGCATTTTTTCTTTTTTTTATTTAAGGCTGAAAGAAATACTTCTGCTCACTTACTCTTTCCCTCTTCCCCCCCCCCCCTTTTTTTTAACCAAAGAGAAACATTTGCCTTCTATCTTTGCCAAATTATTTAGTAGAAGAGTGTAAATTAAAGCCATTTATCTTGAAATGTGCTTTTGAAGCAGACTGTTTATACAAGTGTAAGAAATTGTAACACAGTGTTTCTTCTGGTCTGCCAGGTAAAGGTTTTCCTTTTTTCTTCCTCTTTTTTAATTTTTACACATGGGATATTGGTTATAATGTAGAAAAAACAGAGGCTCTGGTTTATGCATCAATGTTTCAGTACAGTAGCAGTAAAGGTATTGTTATGAGGAATGTGGGGTTTTTTTTCAGAGATACTAAAAGCTATTCCTAGTTTTAGAGTTACACTGTGATCAGTTTGAGAAAGAATAGGCCCTGCACATAGTCAAGGTATTTTGACTGAAGAGTGCTCATCAAGGGAATGCAGAATAAGCAGGTACTGGCTAATACAAAGTGCTTAATATTTATCCATCAGTTGGTGGACGAGTGAGTCGGGAGTTAAATTACACACGGCAGAAGATTGGAGAAGAGGCCATGTTCAACCCCCAGCTCATGATCCAGACTCCACAGGAAGATGGTGCTAATGTACTAACAACAGAAGCACTCCGACAGCACCTTGACTCTGCGCTTCAGGCCAGCAGAGTACATGTCTATATGTACAACAGGTGAGGGGAAAATCAAAAGTTTTCTTGATCATCTGTAGCAACTGAAAAAGGGACACATGCTTTCCTCAGTGTGTTTTTGAATGGCTAGCACTTCTGAGCCTTTCCCATAGGGTTGTGTTTTGATTTGAGTGTCACTGGTTTCTGATAGCTTGACATTGTGGCATGATAGCAGCAATAAGTTGGCATTGAACAAGTATGATGGGGTAAATGGTGTTGGAAGAGATTCTGAGAGTACACATGTGAGCCGTGCTACAGCAGGCAGCATTTCTTTTGATGCACGCTGTAGCACGGAGGAAAGGAATGATGTTTGTGATCTTAAACCGAGAACCTTATGGATGGGATTCCTAACATTGAAAATCCTTCCATATTAGAGTTGAATTCACTTGCTAATATCATAATGAGGTACATAATGACTGTGAATAGTGGCACAGGTTAGTGTTCTTCCAATGGTTTGGATGTAAAGGGAAATGCGGATATGTTGGAAATGTCAGCAGGTGGAATAAGAGCTGCTTAGTAACATAGATAGCAGAGCATGCCTTAAAAATGAACATTGAAAGTTGGGAGTTGTGTGTTGCCCAACAAAGAAATAATAATGGTGCACCTTAGGAAAGTACCAGCACGGGGCTAGGATGCCTCCCTGAAAAATGGTTCTTTCAGGGTTACTACTTACACAGTGATGTGCCTAGGAGTCCTGCCTGTGAGGCACAAAGCTCCCTGTCTTTCAGCAGATCTCAGCGCACCCAGCTGGTTCCTCCATGAGCTAATGCTAAGGCTCCAGTTATCTTTTACGCACCTCCTGCCCTGTCTAAGTCCTCAGAAGCCATGGTAGTGGAAGTTGTAATATAGCTGAAGTAGGAAGGCAGAAATCTTAATGGTTTATTTTCTTCTGCATGTCTTGGTCAGCTGCGTATATTTGAGTCCTCTGAGCTGGAGGTGGCTTTTCTCTTACTTGTGTCACTGAGTGATATCTTCAGTCACAAGCAGTCTCATGTATTTCTGATGTATTTCAGAAATATTTCAGATGTATTTCTGTCCCATTAACATGTGTTGACTAGGCTGTACGTTCAAAAGCACCTCCCTTATTTTGGATGAGTTTTACAGAGATTATGAAAACAACTGAAACGAAGATCTACTTTGTAATGACAAAAAGAAAGGCGAGGTCTTGTATATCTATTTTTTAATAACATTTGCCTTAATTAATTTGCTGCTTGAGGCCAGTATGTGTATATGAATGTCTGTTACATTTTCAAAATAACTTCTCAGTAATTGTGGAAGAAGAAAATATTTGTCCTTCATGTTTCTTACAGACAGTGGAAATTGGAACATTTGTGTTACAAATCAGGAGAACTCATCACAGAAGCAGGTTACATGGACCAGGTATGTGTAGCAGGCATTTAATTACAAGGTTTGTGTATTTTCATGATTCAGCTTGTGCTACTTTGATTATATTCTAGTGACTGTGTTTTTCTTCTTTCTGATTTTGACAGATCATAGAATATCTTTATCCTTGCTTAATTATCACTCCTTTGGACTGCTTCTGGGAGGGAGCAAAGCTACAGTCAGGAACTGCCTATCTATTGTAAGGAATTTTTTTATAACTTTCTGGTCTGACTGTTTTTAATTGTATAACTGTGTACAACTTTTCAGTTGCATTTCCATTGTTTATTCAGATTCTAATCTAACAGAAAAAATAAAATGTAAAGAGTAGTGTCTCTACATAAAAAATACGCATGGATTTTTTTGTTTTTCATTTAACACAAAGTTTAAGTGTTTCTATGAGATTATTTGTAAACCTCAGTTTAAGTCCTCTGTTATTTTTCCTGTGCTGCTAGCATGCAAATTAAAATGTAAATTCTGAATTGAAGTTTAAAGAATTTTATGCTTTGCTTTTCTTTTCCTGAAACAAACTTGCTTATGGTGGATTTTTTTCCCCCATAAAATACAAAAACGCTGATTGGCTGGGAATTTTAGACATAAGAAAATGTCTTGGGTTAATTCCCAAGTCTTCCTGAGGAATAAAGAACAAATCCTTTGCTTCAGAGATCATTAAAGAAACCATATAGTATCTTTTATGGGTGGTTTCTCACAGTTTACAAGTGTGATATTAGATGCCCTGAATTCTTTAAAGAGTTAATTGTTAATCCGGGCAGGCATTTTCTGTTAATTATGCAAGAGTTAGCATTTGAGTTATTGTTTCTGTCCTGGTTTGCATGTCTCTGCAAAAGCAATTTGCAATGGCCATCTCCTAACCTTTAGTGTACAGTTTTAGATGGGGAAATAAGGGGGTTTGTGTTTTCTGGTTGGGAGATTCGGAATAATGACTTAAGCCTGGTTAAGCAGATACAGTGTGGTTTGAACCACAGAATAAGGCAGTCAAAAGCCTTTCTAGTCTGTCAACATCACAAATTCAGAAGTGGGGGGTGGGAGATGTGACAGTGATAGTGGTGACAGCCATGGGTAGCAGGAAAGCTTGATGGTTGATAGTCAAGCTGCCGGGGCATTTGAAGGAGCACAGTATTGTTACAGATAAACAAAGATCAGTTATATTGATTGATTACATTTGCAAGATGATTATTAGACTAGCAAGAAGTAATCTGATACTATGAGAAAGGCTTTCTTTCCTCGGCCCCCTCTATTCTTTCCCTCTCCCCTCCCCCCTAATTCTTTGAAGCAGCAGTTGGCTGCTTTTTTGTTATTTAGGTTCTTGATAATTTGTTTTGCTTTGTTTGTAAGTGAAGGTATTTTAAACCGGTTTTATAAGATAACTTTGTAAGAACCAAGTATTTTTGTTAAAGTTACAACTGGGCTGCAGGAAAAGTACATCAACAAATCTAATTAAAACATGCCTTACATTTTATGAAACAGCCTTACCAGAAAAGGTTTTAATTTGTAGCAGAAAATAACTCAGTTATTTGTTCAAATATGAATTTTAAAGTATGTTTATTTCAGACCTTCTTTTGTCTTTTTTTCTATGTGTCTTTTTCTCCTGGTTGCTCTTTCAGAGGGAAGCCTCCTTTGCAGTGGATCAACTTTGACCCTTTAGAATTCTTGGAAGAGTTAAAGAAAATAAACTACCAAGTGGAGAGCTGGGAAGAAATGCTGAATAAAGCAGAGGTTGGTCATGGTTATATGGATCGACCCTGCCTGAATCCTGCTGATCCCGATTGCCCAATCACAGCTCCCAATAAAAATTCCACCAAAGTAAGTTTGCTTGTCGTTGTGCATGTCTTTTCAAGGGAGACTGGGGGGTGGGGAAGGGTTGGGGGGGAAGGTCAAACAGAATAGAAGAAAGTACCATTTTCTTCGAAGTGGTACATAGTTTGTATTCTTGCATGATGTAATTTTTCTGGTCCTGTTACCTGCTTTTAGCTCACGGTCATACATTTTGCCTCCTTGTGTGATGCAGTGCTTAATGCTGTGCATTTAGAATGAAAGTACAGTTCTCAGCTATGCTGTGGCTGTGGCACTGCAGTGATGTGGCATTTCAGTGAACCGGTGCTTCAGACAGACAATAGCCACTGCTGGAACACAGCTGCTGCTGCCCACCCGTACCACGCTGCAAAGCCTTGCCTCAAGTAGCACCAGTTTTGTTGATTTTTGTGATGACTTCGAAGTCATGTGCCTTGAATTTATATATCCCTTTATCAGTCACATTAGACTTCAGAGAAATGCCATCTGGTCAACAAGCATCTGGGTGATTTCTTCAACTTGATTTGTTGAATGCATTTCTTCTAGTAGACTACCCAGATGGTCTTTAACATCCATGATTCTAGGTCACTGGGTGCCGAATTAAGGTATGAGTTTGTCTGAAGTTATGAAACCTATTAATTGCTTCTTTATAACTTTTTCTAGCCTCTTGATGTAGCCCTTGTTTTGAGTGGTGGATGCTATGGACTATCAAGAAAATACATGCATTGGCAGGAGGAGCTGATTATAGGTGGTACAGTCAAGAACAGTTCTGGTAAACTTGTCAGGTAAAAAAATATTTAAAGAAAATGTCTGTTTTAATTTCTTAAGAGTTCATTTTTTGGGGTGCAGTCGGTGGATGATGCAAAATCTATTGCCCTTCATGTGTATTATAAATTTTACTTTAGGGTGACATCTTAGGAGAGCAAACTTTAAAAGAATGCTTAGGCAGTTGTTTAAACTTACCATGGTGTCATTGTTTCCTGCTTCTCACCTCAGAATGATAGTGTATGTTGCTCAGAAAGAAAGCTTCTTACTGGCAGCTTTGCTGTTTAGAATGTATGTATAAAGCACTGAACAGTGTGTAAAGCACTGAACACCTTTGAGCATATTTTGCAATATGATCAAAGGAAAAAGGAAAAAAACATAATGTGAGTAATGTGCTCACTCATTTGACTTCTCTCAGAATTCCAAAATATCCACTGAATGTTTTATTCAGGGTCAATACAGAAAATAGTCTATTTGTATGTCCCTGTATTGTTAATACAGCTTTGAGTGGTAAAACAAACCCCTTTGTTTTAGACTTCCGAACAAAGACATGGAACATTGGACTTTAGTGGGGGAAAAAACTGTGTAATTTAACTCTTCTGAAAAATGCAGGCCAAACTAAACAAAATGAAGCATAATTTTTCCAGGGAACTTTTAAACTTTTTAGCATTCACACAATACATTGATAGGTCTTTCAAGAGATAGACAAATAAGGCACTTCTAGTGAAAAATAAAATGGTTCCTCCTGGTTAATAAGAACTTCTGAAGTTGTTGGATGCAGTTGCATACTGTGCAAATTCAGGATGGATTCCCCCTGTGTACTCCACACAACTTATGAGGCATGAGGAGCTTAACTACCACTTCTCTCCAAGGGATGAAAAAGACCAAGGTCTTCAAATGACATTTTGCCAACAACAGTTACAAGACCTCGTAGAAATAACTGTTCCTGTGGCATTCTCGTGGCAATCTGTCTTATCAAGCATGATCTTTATAACAGATTTGTAGGGTTATATTCTTTTCTCCTGAAACTGATCCTCCTGAAAATAATGTCAAAACTCTTATTAATTTCAGTGAAACCAGATTTAGCCTCAATACTTGCATGGAGCAGTACAGCTGCGCCAGATACACAGTAGAATAATTATACTCTGTTCAATTTTAATACAAGCATGTGCCCTATAAAATCAAGAACTCAAGCAAGCTCCTGTTAGAATTGCGTTTGGGACTTCATGCCATGAAAATATTTTCCTGAAAATGCTCAGTTTATGCCTCTTTCTCCTCTCTCTATGTCACAGTGCCCAGGCTTTGCAAACCATGTTTCAGTTAATGACCCCTAAGCAAATGTATGAGCATTTCAAGGGGTATGAATATGTTTCGCATATCAACTGGAATGAGGACAAGGCAGCAGCAATTCTGGAAGCCTGGCAGAGGATGTATGTTGAGGTAAAATTGAAAATAACTTAGATACTATACTACAAAGTCCTACTAAGATCCACTGCCTTCTGTCACAGTTCTTTACAGTATTTCTTTTAAGAAAGATGCTTAAACCAGAATGGAGTCATTGCCTCCCCGTTCTTAAGGGTTCTTTTGGGGATTTGTTGGTTGGGTATTTTTTCCAGTAAGAAGCTGCTTGGTTATTCCCATATGAGAAGCCATGAAGGTTTTAGTTTTTGCTGTCTGGGACAATTTTGCTTCGTTGGGGCTGAGAAGAAACCAAAGGGCTAACTGGAATTTAAAAGCTTTTGGTTGGTGTGGTTATTGTAGAGGTGTCTGGAAAACATTAGCCAGTCATGGGTTGCTCTCTCAGCAGCAGCCCAGGTGGGGAGGCTGTGTGACAATGTCTGGCCTCTATGTCCCAAAGCTTGACCTCCGCTGCGCTGTTTCTGAGCTCTGCAAATGGCCAGGCAGGGAGGGGCAAAGAGATGGCTGGCCTGAGGTTAAATGCAACACTGGTACTGCATCGTGGAGTTACAGGAAGGGATTCAAGTTAAATGTTTGTAATGAGCTGGGCATGCAGTAGGCTTTCCCCAAGGGTGCAAATTCTGTCTCATAATCAGCAGCTTGCCAGAAAAAAATCGCGAAACACACTTTTGTAGCATCAGTGTAATGTCTGTCTAGAGCATGAGCTTTAGCAGGAACATTGAGGCAAAAAGATTTGATTTCAGAGGTGTGCTGTAGTAGATGGTAATGACTTCTTTTGAATAAATGACTAAAATAAAAGAAAAAAAT
Source organism: Coloeus monedula (assembly GCF_965178545.1). Taxonomy (NCBI): domain Eukaryota; kingdom Metazoa; phylum Chordata; class Aves; order Passeriformes; family Corvidae; genus Coloeus; species Coloeus monedula. The sequence continues at coordinate 46,284,268 of NC_138822.1, read as the reverse complement.
CTTTATTCACACAAAGTTTCATTTTTGTTTTCATAGGTTGTTCATCAAAGTGTTGCACAAAACTCTACTCAGAAGGTGCTCTCCTTTACTACGACCACCCTGGATGACATTTTGAAGTCATTTTCTGATGTCAGTGCTATCAGAGTAGCTAGTGGCTACTTACTAATGGTAATAAAATAAATCTATTTACTCTTTGTTGGTAGTGGAGCAAGACTTAAAAATCTGCTTTACTGTTACCAGTTAGTAGTCCGGAATATTTTACAAATATTTAAAATAAAAACTGCAGTTTGTAAACTTCACCTCAGGCTTCTCACCTGTTCTACTTTGTAACCTTTGTGACATGCCTATTCTGATTAAAAACTGTGTGAGGATCTGTAGGTTGGGTGGGGAGAGACAGCTATTAGAGAAGGATCCATTCTAATATTTTGGGTTTTTTCCCCCAAATTCCCCACTCTGCTCCTCTCCTTAGCTTGCCTATGCCTGTTTAACGATGCTGCGGTGGGACTGTGCCAAGTCTCAGGGTGCTGTGGGGCTGGCAGGAGTCTTGTTGGTTGCACTCTCGGTGGCTGCAGGATTGGGCCTGTGCTCATTGATTGGAATTTCCTTTAATGCTGCCACAACTCAGGTATTTAGAAAACACAAGTCTGCTGTAAATCACAAGTACTCTGTTAATGAATGAACACAAGTGAATCTTTGAGAAGTAAAGTGCTGAAAAAATATTTTGGCTCTAGATTTTCACTTGTGCTGTTTTCCTATTTCATAGCTTATGCTGTGATAAATTAAATGGTCGTGATGCCAAGTGATATTGAAGGGAAAAGCTGGTATTATGTAGTATGTATAATTCTGTGTTGTTTGGTTTTTCTGCGTCCCAATATGAGTGGAGGCATGCAGTTTTACCTATGGAGCTGCAGATTTATTTTTACATCTGAATATACAAGGATGTTCAAATTCTGAAAATATTTTGAATGTAGCTTGAATTATTATCAGATATTTTTTGTCTATCCAAAATTTGAATTACTTATGGTAAGAATTCATACCTGTAAATGGTATACTTTAAGTTCCTCAGCTATATTCCAGAATAAAAGATAATACCTGTACTGCATCCTTTTCATTTTCATTTTACCCTTGGATTTGTGTAGAGTGTAATGTAAAAGTTGCTTTAATTAGCCATTTGATGGCTAGCTGCATGGCAGATCATAAAACAACCTGTTTGGGTTTTGCTTTGTTTTGTTTCTTTCTCAAGGTTTTGCCTTTTCTTGCTCTGGGAGTTGGTGTAGACGATGTTTTCCTTCTGGCACATGCATTTAGTGAAACAGGACAGAATAAGAGAATTCCATTTGAGGTAATGACAAAATGGAGATTTGGGGGAAAATAAAAAGTTTCATATAGGAACAGATAATCATATCCAGAATTAATCAGTAGAGGTTTTCCTAGGGTCTAGAAATTCTTATTTCTGTCGAAGTAGGAAATTATAGCAATACATGTGGTCCTAGAAGGTTTTGGAATGTTCACATTCTTGTTTTTTGTTGTTTTGGGGTTTTTTTGTAGTGTCTTAGGTTTATTTTGTCTTGAAATTTTAATTTATAAAGTGTTACATAAAGACTAATTTCCATAATCCAAATTCTGCCCAAAATTTCAGTGAAAGTTAATGCAAATTTAGGAACAAACTCAAATAGGAATCTTGACAATTAAATGATAGAATGATTTTAATAAAAGAACACACAAGAGATAAGGGGGAAAGAGAGGGAAGACAGTTACCTTTACTTATTTGTTGTGGCCCTAAAATGGAGTTATTTTCTAAATTTTTCTCTCATTTTTATTTTCTGAAGCTTATAATTGACCATGACAAAACATAACATATAACTGATAGGAAGTCTAAGGTGTCATCACTTGTATGATCCTTTACTTTTATTAGTCTTTTTAGTCTCAGTCCAACGTTTCATATCCAAAGTACATCCCATTTAAAACTAATGTATATTTGCTGATTTTGTTTTGCACAAGCAGTCTTCCATGTGCTCTCTCCAGCTGGCTCTGCATGCAGGCAGTACAGCCTCACTCTACTATAATCTCTGCCTTCTTCATAATAGCCCTTTGGGTTAGGAAAGGGTCATGTGTTTATCTTGATTTCTTGCTGGGTTTTGTGTGTGGTCCCTAGACTTGGCGGTGTTCTTTTTGTTTGTTTTGTTACATATTTTTTCAAGATGTGTAGCTATGTTGTGCCTCTATGCTGTTAATACATGCTTATTTTGTCTGAAAAACGAGAACACCAACTGATTCCACTGGTAAAAATTACATCTTTCTCAACTGCAGATGTATTTGCTATGTTGTCAGTACCCATTTAGTTTTGTGTTTTGAAGCTAGAATCAACTCTAATGATGTTTTCTACCCTCAAAAAACTTGAGTGCTTCATCTGTATTCCTACTGAACAGTAAACTTAGTATATAGTTTTCTCACATAGTCTCAAATGAAAATATATATTTAGAATTTAATTGTAATAATTTTTCACTGCAACTGTGTTATATCTGTAGGATGATCCTTTCATTTGCAGGACATCACTTTATTCACGTGACTTTTAAGATACATCATTTGTTTTGCAGGACAGAACAGGTGAATGTTTGAAGCGGACAGGAGCAAGTGTAGCCCTTACATCTATCAGCAATGTTACTGCTTTCTTTATGGCTGCCTTAATTCCTATTCCAGCTTTAAGAGCATTTTCACTCCAAGTAAGTTTATATCCGATTTTGTTAGCTCTTATGCACTGGTGAAGTCTGATGATGATACTTGTTAGTGATAGCATTGAAGCCTGGTCTTGGTGCTGCTACAGTTCGCTGAACCAGTACATCACTGCTGTTTACCACAACTGCTGTCTGCCCTTGATTCTCCTGCTCCCTTGTCTCATGCACAGAGTCTCTCACATCCTATCAGCAGGTGAAAGAATACAGATGGGTTGAGTGCAAAACCCAAGCTACATGTAACTGAGCAGAAACAAGCTTCCAGAAAGATTCGCATTGTGAAGTCGAGAGCAGTAGTCTGCAGTGTAGTGTGTACTGTAATGTTCCTCGGCCGCAATTTAATCCTTTCATTTATGTTTGTCCAATTTGCTGCTCTTAAAAACTACAAATGTAATGACAGCAGTATGTATGCATTTGTAATATTAATAATTACTGCAGCACTTTTTACTGCCTTACTCCCAGTAATTTTAGCAAACTTGGAGAAAACTTGAAGAATTTTGTGTTCCAGATGCTTAGAGAGAAAATGTGAATTTTATGTGCTAAACCATGCATTGCTTGCTCTCTCTTTGTCGTCTTGAATTTTTTGTGATAATATACCTTCAGAAATATGAAATATTTATGATATTGGAGAAGGATTTCTTCTAAAAGTGCAGACTGAAGAAAGCTTTGGGAGTTTCTCCCCTGACACAAGCAATTTATTGCACTATAGAGCACTGTACTATTTCAATTGTTATTTTTCTTCTTTTTCCCCTATCCCCTGAGCAGGGACATCTCCAACTAGACTTCTCGGGGCAACTTGTTCCCAGTGTTTTCCTACCCAAATTTTAAAGAAGCCTTCTTTCTTATAGCTAATCTAAACCTACCCTCTTTCAGTTTAAAGCCATTCCCCCCATTTGGTCACTACATGCCCTTGTGAAAAGCCCCTCTCCAGCCTCCTTGTAGCCCCCTTTAGGTACTGGGAAGCTGCTGTGAGGTCCCCCCAGAAATTTATCTTCTCCATGCTGAGGAATCCAATTCTCTCAGCCTTTTATCACAGGAGAGGTGCTCAGTCCCTCTAATTACCTTCGTAACCCTCCTCTGGACTCAGTCCAGCAGGTTGCTGTGCTGGGACCCCAGAGCTGGATGCAGTGTTCCAGGTGGGGTCTCACCAGAGCAGAGCAGAGGGGCAGAATCCCCTCCCTCCCCTGCTGCCCACGCTGCTTTGGATGCAGCCCAGGACACGTTTGGCTCTCTGGGCTGTGAGTGCCCATGGCTGGGTCATGTCCAGCCTCTCACCCACCAGCACCCCCAAGTCCTTCTCCCCAGGGCTGCTCTCCATCTGTTCAGCCCCCAGCCTGTGCTGATACCAGGATATCAGGTACAAGTGCAGGTGCAGGACCCAGGTGCAGGACCATGCACTTGGCTTTGCTGAACCTCATGAGGTTCCCATGGTAAAGACTAAGCTAAATGTGTGAAATACTTTTGGTAGTATATCACTTCTTCCACTGGAAGAAGTTATTTACGTTTCCTGAGTCTGTGGACCAATTTCAAACATTTAACATGTACCTTCAGCAGCTAACAGGATACTGGAGGTCATCAGACTCTGTAGTACCTGTGCTTTACAAAAGTTACGTCAGCCTAAATGCATTTTATAAAGAAGTATTCAACACTGGTGGGCCATTTTGTTGTAATCACACTGCTGAGCTGTTGAGTGTGAACCACCAATATTAATTCTCTCTTATCTGATCAGATTTTGCTCATTTTTTTTCTTGTTTTCACTTTTCAACTTCAGACTGTGACAGGTTGTCTTTGGAACATAGATTGGAGATAACAGCTGTAATTGATACTGTAATCAGTTAACTTACATATGCCTTTCCTAAAGTAATTTATTTTTGCCTACTGCCATGCTACAGAATGAGTCACTGGAAGTTTAAAAACAAAGTCTGCATAGCAAAATGACAAACAAAAAGTTTCCAGTGAGATTTCTATGTATTATTGTATGAACATGTTGATACTATTCAGAATAAAAACATCAAAGTCTTTAATAAGGCAGTGATTGATATGGAATTTATGTGTAGGAACCCACATGAGAGTCCAGAAATTAGTGTTTGAATTGTTCAAACTTTTCTCACTTGGTAATTTGTCTTTGCTAGAACGTAGTAGCCCCTTATATGTATATAAGAGGTGAAATGTGCAAAAGAGTAGTGGGAAGCCTATAATGGGTATTCATTGATGTCAGAGCAACATACATACACTTATCAGTTAGCAACCACTAAAACAAACATCTATTAGTTGCTTTGCCCAGCTTCACCAGGTAAAATCAAAGTCAGGTGGTACTTTAATCACAGTACTTGGAATCAGAGAACCATGCAGTTTTGGTGGGTGGTCTGTATTTATGTATGGATTTCTTTATTTACAGTCTCCTTCCTCTCTCTCCCTCTTACTCAGACTTGTTTAAACAAGAAATCCTTGCCGTCTTTGATGTTTTCCTAGCAAAACTTAAAAAGCAGTGAAATACTGCATTTACTTTTCACAGATACAGATAGATCTTCTAATCTAGATAGTGAATTTTTAATAGAGGGGCTTAAAAACGAAGGATTGATCTTGACCTTGTTTTGCTTTTCATTGACTTAAGGTATTACAAGGTAATTGTCAACTTTTCTGTAATTTTGAGTCCCAGTATTGGTAAAATAGCTTGGCTGCTGGGGGAGAATAGAGTTTCCTGCATCTGCAAGCCAAACTTCTAGTTAGAAGCTCGTGTTTTGCACATGAGTGCCTTCTCCTATCTCAGCTTCTGTCATATTCTACCAGCTAAAGCAGTTCACTGATACCTCTGAGTTGTTAATTTACTTTATGGAACTCAAGCACTGCAAGCCTGATGCTGTCTCGTAGGAGTTTGCTAGGGTTAGCTCTTTCCAAAATTTAAAAAGTCGAATTTAGGTCTATTGAAAGTGAGATCTTTGAGGTTATTTACATGCACAAGTAGGAACTGTTTTAGCTCTTTCAATTTTCTAAATTTTTCTTTTATCTGTTGATCTTATTAGCCCCTTGTTTAAACAGTTTTAGGGCTTTGAGATTGCTGAATATGACCCAAATACTCAGTCATAAGAATCATTTCTAAGAGCACTCAGGACTTTGAAGGAGTAGGTCCTGAATTTTCAGATGCATTTCGTTTCTTAAAATGGTGGTGAAGGAAGAGGTTATCAGAGAAATCCACTGGAAGTTTTGAAGTTTACAGTAGCAGTGTCTTAAACATAGCCCTTTGCTTTGAATATAAATGAAGGAAGGCAAGGCTGAATGTAACTACCTTTGGGCTGCATTATTTCCTAAGACAGACTATTCAGAGACCATCACACAGTAAATTCTGCCCAGGAAAGATAAGGTAAAAAAAATTATCAAACTCTTCTTTCTTACATCAGAAACTTCCTTCTGTAACAGCAGAGTGGTGTGGATCCACTAATGAGCAGAGCACTTTTCCCAATAAGTGTTAGAAGTAACTTTTTCCCTCGCCATAAGAATGACAAGTTTTTTTTCTAAATGTAGAAGTCCATTACCAGGTGGCAGTGGTGGGTTTCTGGAGAGAAAGAATGTATGTTTTTAAGCTCATTCCATTATCTTACTCTGCTGAAATGGTTTGTCCCCCACCTTTATTTACATAATTTACCTTTCCCTGCCCCTGACATGAGAATTCAACAAGCAAAATTAAAGCCTAAGGAAAAAGTGGGCGGGGGACGAGGATCCGAGCCTGTACCATGTCAGGAGGGAGCTGCAGATAGAGAGCAGTAAGGGTGGAAGTTTTCCTGACAGACCTCCTCATCTGTTCATCACCTCTGGCTATACAGCACACCCGGTCTCCTTGGGTGGGCTGCCAGGAATGGCACACAGCAGCACATACTTCAGCGGGGCCCCAGCACATACCTACCAGCCTGGCTCCCCACTCCCTTGCTGCCTCCAGCACAGACTGCCATTCTTCTGTCTCCGTTAACAGTTGCAGCAGCAATAATATTTTTAGGCTGTGCATTATGAAAAGATGCAAAAACCGTAGCGTGTTTCTCAGGAAGTGACCAACATAATTTTTTCTGTTTAATGGAATTTTTTTACAGCTCTCTGATCTCATTTCACTGAATGCCTTCATTTCACACCCTTGAGTAGGTCCCATTTTATTCCTTCTGGACTAATCTTACCTTTGTTGATTTCCCAAGGAAAAGGTCTAAGGCCCTTTTCTCTCCCTTTTGACCAATGGTCTCTGACGGTGTGAGAGAAGATGCCCTGTTGCCAGAAATCCTAAGCATGCTTTCAGCCTAGGTGCTGCCTGTACTCTGGAAGCTTTGCTGCCACAGTTCGTTGTTGCTTTTAGAGATTATGGCTGTTGTCACGATCTCAGTTCTCATACTTGCCCATTCTTCAATTCTTTGTGTATGAATGGCACTGGGAAGAAAGCAGTGGCAGATGCATTGGGTCAGGGACTGAATCACTCCTCAGCAATTCTTCCTTCCCTCCCCTTATCAAGTCACAGGGTGGGGTTTTTTTTGATGGGAAACCAAATTAGAATTCATACAAGAACTTACTTAGTTGTGAAAACTGAGAACTGTTAATCATTGTAATGCTGGAGAGGTGGGCGAGAGAGAGTGTGCAATATATAAGAAGTGCAATATTAAGCCCTAGGAATCTATTTAAATTCAAATCAGAACAGAGATTGCTTTGAAATATTTTACTTGCAGAGCGGTTAGTACATCAACACTGGGATGGCACAGTGGAAAATCTAGTTGTTCAAAAACAGATTTCATGTAAGTAGGCAGACTTATTGTGTGTTGTTGGATTAGTTTTGATGCTTCCTAAAAAAAAAAATCAAATGTCAGTATAACTAACTTCAATGGCATTACTACCACACAGTTAAGTATTAGTTTTCAGGTTTAGTATTCTTGGAGATTCAAGGATGTTGGGGTCTAGAGAGGGAACTGATATGGCGTGAAGTATTTGCAGTTTATGGAGCAGAAACAGAGGACTTCTGTTAGTTTTTCAGCCGTGCTGAGAGGAGTAAGAATTATTGAGTCAGACCTCAGCTGTTTTTTCCAAATCTCAGTAAATCTTAGCTGATCCTTGATACAAGATCTTGGTTAGGCATAACTAATTATTCATGTTATATGGGTGATTCAACCTTTTTTTGGTTTAGCACCAGTAAAGAAAGCAGTTGTAAGAACGAGGTCCAAAACACCTTTCTTTCAACAGCAGCCATTTGTTTTTCTGACAGATTGAATTAATTCTAGAGAGGATCAAAAGCAGATCACTTAATTTTAAAGTCTTGGCTATGACCTTGCATACCTTTCTGTGTGAATATTTATAAATCATTAAATAGTTATTGGATCTTTTCTCACAAAGATGGTTAAATACTAATTTGGCTTCAAGTACCAGGTAAGTTCTGTTTTAGTAACCATGTCTACAGACAACCAGCAGTCCTAAAATCTTACTTCAAGCAGGCTAGAGACCAGAAAAGAGAAACAGCAATAAAACCCACTTTTGTATGCAGTATATTTATGATTGAAATGACTAGAAAATATTCACATAACTAGTTAGTTCTGTCATTTTCAGAACAGGAAAAACAGTATCTAAGCTTTTTATTATACTGACAGTTTCAAAACTGTAGAAAACATTCAGTGTGTTATTACTTTGATTTTCACAGATAAATTTAAGCAATTTATGTCATTTAACTGAAAAGCAGTTCAAGAATTTTTAAAACATGGATTTTGGATATCACATCACTTGTACTGCCAGATATCTCAAGATCAAAAGAAGCCATACATTTCTTTTGAAAAAAAAGAGATCACATTTATATTGGGTCATTTTTGTAGCCCAACTTTTGTTCTTCTTTGAGACTGTTTCAACCAAGCAGTTATTATTTCAGAAGTTACAGGTGGAGGCACATGATAGTTTATATATGGACTACCTTAACATGAAACTGAGCTACTGTTGAGATGGCTACTGCTTTCCTAATGGGTAAAACATAAGGCTTTCACGGGTTGGTTTTTGTCCACTGGTTGGTGGCTGAACCATTTTTTTCCCTGTGTTTCTCCTACTCTTACAACTGTCTTCCAGTTCTCAGTGCCCAGCTTTCCCTTTTTGATGGCTAGTGCTCCTAACAATTCTGCATTACAAATAAATGCTATCAATAATAATGATAGATGCTGCACCACATATGTTTATGGAAATTCTCTGGGAATCTCTGTGTGGGAAAGGGTTTGGAGTATGGTTTGAAAGGGGGTGGGCGGGGAGGTTGTTTTTTTCATTATGCGATACTTGCATTACAAATTAAATCAAGTATTCTTGTTCCAATTTGAGACTCATTTTGGTAGACTGGCTCATAAATCAAGCTCTGTTAAACACAGGCATATTAATACATATATTTGCTATGTGGTGTTGGTTTAATTTTGATTCCCCTTTAAAAATAATCCCTGAAAAATTCACAGTGCTGCTCTTTCTTGGCCAAACTTTTAAGTATTTATTTTACTAAACAGATTTGTTTCTTTAAAATTTACTGAATCTTCCTTTCTGATTTAATAATATGCTTTAATATTATTGTGATGTTTAAATTGCTTCAGATCCCATAAATGTAAGAACTTCAGTTCTAGTTTCAGGTTTGCTTCCATTTTATTTTGCCTTGACACTCTAAATATGTCAGAATTTTATGTAAAAATACGATTACTGAGTAAACAGACTCTGTTTTTCTACTTTAAAAATAATCACGACATATCCAGGCACAGACGTATTAGAATAATACAAGGTTTAGTATTAAAATAAATCATTTCACTGCAAGAGACTTACCATAATGAAATGGGAATGTAAGTATCTCTCAGTTTGCTCAGGCAAAAGCTTGAAAACATCAGATGGGTTGCAGTGGTAAACGGGGATGAGAATTGAAAGGGATTTTTGTGCTTTGTAAAGCTGATGCTCTACTTGAAATTTAGCAACATCACTTATCCTGTGATTGTCTCTAGGCAGCAGTTGTGGTGGTGTTCAATTTTGCTATGGTTCTGCTGATTTTCCCTGCTATCCTGAGCATGGACCTTTATCGTCGGGAAGACAGGAGACTGGACATATTTTGCTGTTTTACAAGGTGAGAGTGAGCAGTAGGTTGATGTGTGAGCTGTGTCCTTTCTGTGGTCACCAATCAGTGCTTCCATTCCTTGTCAGGAGTGGGAGTTATTCATTAAACTGGGGTCAGCATGTTATTGTTATGATTTCATTGCTAGTGACTGGCTTACATTTGCTACTTTGTTTTTTACCTGTCTGAAGGGAAAAGCTAAAATATATGTCTCACTCTCCCTCTCTTCCCTCACATCCCCTTTCCCCCACACTTTTCCCATCATTCCTACATATGTTCGTTTTGACTGTTGGAAAACAACTTTCTGAAAGCAGATGAAACATCCACAATTTAAGTACATCTTGAAGTATTTTTAGAATGTTATGCGGTACTGCAAGGTGTCCAGTGCCAGTACTGGCTAATCTTGGAAAGCTGTACATAACTCAGGATACTAAGAAGCCTAACTTACAGTAAATCATTGTGTTAATTTTTACGCTTTTATGCCTTTAAACCGAAACAAATAAGCTGTAAAATTACTTCCCCTTTGGTGAGTTTTTCATAGAATTATAAGGAATGATCAGTACCATTACAGGATAATGCTTGATGAAGTGTCTTTTGTGGCTGCAGTGGTAGTCTATTAGGGTTTTGCATAGACTAAAGGGAATACTTAATTACTTCTGTGATTTTTTTTTCCTCTTCATATTGCCCACCCTTCCTAGGAATGAATCCTTTCATTAATACTTTAATGTTTTCTTGACTTATAAAATATTCTGTCAGTGTATGGCAAGTGGTTTCAACCTGCCTCCCAAAAGTCTGACATGTTACCCAGAAGGCCCAAATTTAACAGTTACTTCAGTTGTTCTAAACAGAAGAACTAAGTATGTCATGTGTTTGCCTCTTCATCTAAGTATCTTAATTCTCAGTGTACATACAGAGATGCAAACTGACAGACTTACTGTGCATTCAGACTGCACAACTACCTGATGAGCATGTGTAATTAATGGAGTGATGTGTGTACATGTCAATGTCTTCAGACAGATGCTGTTTCCTTCTTCCTGGAGGACGAGAAATGCGCACATATTCTCAGGGCCCTACACTATGAACCGTGTCTGAGAAATGTTTCGTAAAGGCACAGAATGAAATTAACATCTAAGCGTTACATGTAATTAGCGTAAACCGTCTAACAGAAGTAGAAGCAATCTCAGATTAAAGCATGTTACCCTATCTAGCCGATTAAAATAAGGATCTGTCCAAATGCGATCAGAAGTTTTTCTCTTCTCTTACAGTCCATGTGTCACTAGAGTGATTCAGGTTGAGCCTCAAGCGTATGTGGAAAACGAGAGTACTTGCTACAGTCCTCCACCCCCATACAGCAGCCACAGTTTTGCACATGAAACTCAGATTACAATGCAATCCACAGTGCAGCTGCGCACAGAATATGATCCTCACACGCAGGTGTACTACACCACAGCAGAGCCTCGCTCAGAAATATCTGTGCAGCCAGTGACAGTGACACAAGACAACCTGAGCTGCCAGAGCCCAGAAAGCACAAGCTCGACGAGGGATTTACTTTCCCAATTCTCAGACTCCAGTATACACTGCCTTGAGCAACCCTGTACGAAGTGGACACTCTCATCCTTTGCAGAAAAGCATTATGCTCCATTCCTCCTAAAACCAAGAGCCAAGGTAATAAGCGAACTATTTACCTGTTTTTCAAAATTAGACTTCTGCCTTGCCCAGTAAGAAAATTATCCCGGCAGTGGTATTAAATATAAGGCATAAATACAACTCTTGTGGAATAACAGTTTTTAATAATTTTACAGCTGATTTCTTACTTTGAAAGTTTTATGTTACAAGTGCTGTAGTTACATACTTCAAATGTATGTTACAAGTGAGGGTTCTGGTGACTTTTAGTAATATAAACTTGTGAATAAAGAAATTAAAGTAACTTTTAAACTTTATTACGATATAAATTTCTCATCCCTGAAGCAGAGCCCCTTCAAGGAAGAACAAGTGAGCTTAATCTTATAGTATGTACATGGTTGGAAAAAAGCAAGAAAAATAAAAAGCTTGAAAGTACTGATGGATGTTAATTTTGAATTTGGCTTTGTAGTATGACGTTATGAATGGTTAGTTCCTTTAAAAACCTAAAATCAAATATGTTTCTGTTTTCTATTGCAGATTGTGGTTATTTTTCTTTTTCTGGGTTTACTTGGGCTCAGCCTCTATGGAACTACCCGGGTGAGAGATGGACTAGATCTCACAGACATTGTACCACGGGAAACACGGGAATATGACTTCATTGCTGCACAGTTCAAATACTTTTCATTCTACAACATGTATATTGTGACACAGAAAGCAGACTATCCAAATGTCCAGCACTTACTTTATGAACTTCACAGAAGTTTCAGCAATGTGACATACGTTTTGTTGGAAGAGGACAGGCAGCTCCCCAAAATGTGGTTGCACTACTTTCGAGACTGGCTGCAAGGTAAGAGAGCATTACACAAACTTTTCTTAATTTGGGAGAAAGAACAATTGTTCACCCTGGTGTTGCTGCCTTGTTCAAATACAGTCACACAGTTAAAGACTGTGAGCAGTGGGGAGAATGCCTATGTGCTGCTTCAAACCCACGTGTGGACTCACTGTCACTTAAATTCTTTGTGTTTAAGTTTACTCCCCAGTAAGACAGTTTTGAAGCTTTAAGTGATTATATCCATGCCATTCATGTCTAAGCAGCTGATGAGGCATTATGCATTATGGCCAAATATGGCTCCCTGTCTTGGTTAAATAAATATTTGCTGAGTGTTTTCAGAGCAGTAAATGAAAAATCCCAGTCGGTGATGTATTCTGACACAGACTTAACTTTCAGCTCTTGAGTGGTCTTGCTGGGACTGCTGGCATGAAGAAAATTCAGTATGGCTTATGTGTTTTTTTGGATTGGGAACTTATTGCATATTCTAGGTTTCCAATCAACTACCCTCATCCTTTCTGTGGTGCTGCTTTTCTGTGCTGAAGTGTAACAGGGTGGGGAAAGATGAAGAGAAGGCATGGCCTTTCAGGTATTATGATGATAATTATATTGAAGTCAAGTAATTAAAGATATTGAAGATACTATAATTGCACACGTTGAGACAACTGGTTAATATTTAAAATAAGGAGAACTGTTACATCTTAGCAAATTTAACAGCAAACATACCTTGCCCAGGATTACTTCGGTCCTACCTGTGTCTTTCTATTGGAAAAATTTCTAGGAAGCTTTTGCCAAAAGAAAAATAAATGGTGCTGACCTAGTGAGACTGTAAATTTTAAATTTAATTGTGTACAGATGCTCACTGCAGCCAATGATTCTCAGAGATCATGTAGGTAAATTTTATTCGTTCTGAAAATATGTTGAACAATATTAGGAAAGCAGATGCATGTAAGTGACAAATCTACACAAAATGAGCAAGTTTCCCATGTGTTTAATGCATTGCTAAATAATGCAAAGCAGGATTTAGCTATTAGCTTTGTGGGTTTTTAATGGTTTTTAAATACATTGGATCCATTCATTGCAGTCTACTCACTAGAAGTTTTATTTAAAATATTTTGCTCACATAAGCACGTTGAACTGTAAGTGAAGGCATTACTGGCAGGAAGAAAATTCAGCATAGCTTAGATGTTTGCTGGATTGGAACCTTACTATACTTTCTAGACTTCTAAGCAATCGTCTTTCTACATGCTTTTCTAAATTTTCTTAAACCTCTTCTGTTTACTTTGTTTCTTTTGTGGTTATTTTTTGCTGCTGTTCCAAAACAGTAGGAAGAAATGTGTCTGGTGTCCCCCCTTCCGCTTTTTCCCCCTCCCCCATGAGGGAGATGGAAATCTGAGATTGTGTTCAGGAAGCTTTATTAGTGCTCAACTTCAGCACGGTCTGCCAATGATAAAGTCAGGAGGAGGTGCCCTTGGATCTGCTCCCTTGCAGGCTACTCAAAGTGAACTGCTGGAGGCTAGCCCACTTGGTGTTACTCCCAGGAGTACTTGCATTCCCAGTGCCCCTCTGTCAGGAGCATCACATACCTTCTCAAACCTCTTGCACTTTGGGTGCCTCCCTGTGCTCTCTGTAATCCTTTATGTCCCTCTTGTGCTAAGGACTGTTGGTGTGGCCAAGGTCCTGCATGTCTCCTCATGCTGTATGTCCGTGCTCGTGTGTGTTCTGTCCAGACATGCTCTTCTCATAGGGGTGTTCCTTTTTTGTACTTAGTTCAGCATATAGTTACTTTTCCCCTCCAGTCCATGCCTGCCTGTCCTTATTTGTCCTCTGCTTTTCTTCCACTAGAGGAGCTGTGTGTATTCCTGGTACCCAGGGTATACTGACAGGCTGCATGGAGCCTGTTACAGTAGATGTTAAAATGTTACAGTAGAATGGTCAGGGAGACTCCAGGAAGCAGTAGTGACTTGCTGTGGTCCATGTGACATGTGTGATGGAAGGCACATTGATTGGCCTCTTGATCACACACAGCTTTAGAATTAATCATTATGATTATTAATTAGTATTTAGGTCTGTATATTTACCTCTTCTCCGCATCTTTCCTGAGAGGATCACAGTTACTACAGCCCTGTAAAGTTGCAGGGCTGTCTTCACAGAGTGTGATACTGCATTCAAAGGGCTGTAAAGGAGGATATTGAGATGTATCAATAGAAAGAAGTTATGTTTTCAAGTGGTACAGGGCATTGATGTTACAGGGGGAGCTAGACTGTTGTACTAAAAGCTGCCACACTTGTCCTAGTTGGGGAATTATTTAAAGGTCCGGACTAATAGGCAGAATAACACCTGAATGTTACCAACTGTGGCTGGTGCCAAAGGAGTCAAGGGAAGGGAAGATGAAGATAGAATTTACAAACAAGGTACAGGCTTAGGCTGGATTCAGGGAGAATCCTCTGTGAGGTGAAACAGTTCTACTGGCATAGTTTTATGTGCTGGAAGGACTGGATAATTGAAGTAGGAACAGCTTTGAACTGCATGGCTAATTCCTGCCGACTTGACTGTGAATCCAGTGCCAGAGGTTAATGGCTCAAGGTGGCCTTCTGACACATACACATTTGTCCAGCAGGACGGATGCGACAACATGTGAACAAAACCATTTTTTATCAAGAAGGCATCTTTGGCTTAGCTGTATGCTCTTCCACATCTAATAGCAGTGGAGTGTGTCTTCTGCCTCACGCACTTCTCTTTCCAGAGATCCCTTGTACTTCGCTTTCTAGTATCATACTATGTTACCGTATTTTCTCTTACTGAAAATGCAACAGAAGAAAAGTTAACACTAATCACTCACTTCAGCTGTAAATGTTTTTGTTAGTGACTGAATGTAAATGAGGTAGCTTGGATTCCCTGATGCTTCTAATTAGGCTTGTTTTTTCAAAGGGAAATCTTATCTGGTGTTTCATGGTGGCAGCTGCTCACATGAGTCAGTAGGAATTCCTTCCTCACCCCCACTGCCACATTCTGCATAATTTTGGATGTTGTCACTTTCTTATGAAGCACTAAGCAAAAGTGACTGCTGATGTGAAAAAATCCCATCTATAAGACTTTTAAAATTCTCTTAATTTCTATATTTTTTTCTGCAAAAAGATGTCAGCAAGATACTTTCATCTTTCTGCCCAGAAATGTATCATTAATCCAATTTATAACAGATTAAATGTCTTTTAAAATAATTTTTATGAACATGTTTGCTTTGAAAGCAGCAAACTCCACTACCAGTTTTGAAGTGTAATGGCAAATTTTAATTATTGAAAGTTTGAAATTCTTCAGAAATTAAGTACAACTGACAGTGGTTTCTTGATATTCTTCCTGAAGCGTTTCAGTTTCAGCAAAGTGAGTAATAAAATGATCCAGAATGGAAAGTGGTTAAACTGGCTGAAGAATAAAGATGTGAAAGGGAAGCAGGGTTTGAAGGATGACCAAACTTGTGAAAACAGGGGAGCAGGGGGAGATGTAAGAGAGCTGATTTCAGCTACAGTAGTAATGTTTAAAAGTACGTGTCCTTTTTTGCAGCTTCAGACTGGTAATGTCACATGCCAATGGATTTATTTGTTATTGTGTCTGTGGAGCCCTGTGAGAGGGGTGGGATGTTTACTTGAAAGCTCTGACGTGCTGTCTATCACAGCAGATTGTGTGCTCCTCCTGCCGAAAGGAGACACTTCTACTGGAAGTTGCACTATTCTTAGGTCATCTCCTTTTCCATGTGCTTTTCTGACAGCCTCCTCTTAACTTCCCAAAGTCATTGTGTTTCTTGTCACTGATATGATAGCCCAAGTACTCTCACCTGGCCTCTTCATGAGAAACTGACATTGAGTTGGACTTAGCACAGAAGGGATGGATTGGTATTTTTGCATACTCTAACCAGTGTTTCCCATCTCTGTGATGCCGGCAAACAGTGCTTTTTTTAAAGGGAACCTCAAAGTCCTTTGGTGATGCCAGAAAACCTGATGGCAAATCGTCCTCCTCCTGAGCTAGTGCTAGAGGACTGAATGCAGAGATCTAGGAGGCTTCTTTCATCATTTGGTTCTCAGCCTGTTAGCTTCACATGATTTGACATGGTTTAGCAAGACAACATGGGAGGCAGTTTTCTAAGGAAGAGGGGACAAGTTGGTAAATGGGAAAGGGTACTGTGTCCTGGAGGTGGTGTCAGCCAGGTGCATTTTCTCTTCCAGTGCTCTTATCTCAGTACAGCTGTAGCTAACCTACCCAGCTTGCAGCAATAGTTTTCATTACAGTTCCTCAGGCCATCTGTGAGGTGGTTTGATGATTTCCTCCACCGCCACTCCCCTGGCCGTTTTCTTCCCTTCCCTGGACATGTGGTTTGTCACCTGCTTGCACAGAGCCTCCCTGTACTGGGCTGTGGCTTCCTGTACTAAATCTGATCCAAATTTCTGCTGTGAGGTATTCCCTCCCCCTTGAAGGGTGGCAAGGAGGAAAATAACAGTTGAGAGTGAATAGGTGTTGGCTGTGATCTTTACATGTGCTGGCAGCAGATCCCATGACTTGTATTAGCTGCACAAGTTGAACAGATGGAACAAATTGACAAAATCGTGTTCACTCACGCTGTGCTTGAGGAGCAGCTGAGTTGCTGTTTGAAGTTGAAGGTTTGAGTGTGTTTTTCTCCCCCCTTGTAGTGGAATTTCTGGTTATAGTGTAGAAGCTATTGCCCCAGTGCTCTGCAGTAGTCCAAAACAGTAATGAGAGCGGTGTGTGTCCTCCTCTGTGGCTCAGTGTGCTCAGCCAGGGTTTTGGTGAGGCAGAGGCGAGTAAGGAGAATGTTTCCCTTCTAGGTAACAGACTAAATGCCTCCTCTGGTTGTAAGGTGGTGAAACTGGATGGGGGCTGAACTCAGCCCTTTTCTGTTTTAGACAAGATTAACTCTTTCCCATACACTTCTCTAAGTGGAACGCTTAGAGAAGATCTTCAATTTCCCTTGAGGGGAAGCCATTTATGCCAGTGCACAATGCATGTGCACCTTGCTAGCTCAACTTTGCTCGTCTGCACAACCTGGGAAGACTCCTGGGGCTTCTCTCTTGCATTTCTTTGGTTCGCCTGTCTTTCTTTGGGTGAAATACGGGACATGCAACTGGTACTTCCTATACACTGAAGGAGCCCCAAATTTAGGAGGCACCAGGTTGATAATTTTCATCCTCATTTAGCTATGAAAAAGCATAATTATTCTTTCTGCTTCTCCAATTTGTATGTAAGAGTGGTTATTCACCTGCTTGTTCTGTCTTCCCCTTGCCTCCCTTAACTTTCCAGGCCTTCAGGATGCATTTGACAGTGACTGGGAGACTGGGAAGATCACTTACAACAGCTATAAAAATGGTTCTGATGATGCTGTTTTGGCTTACAAACTCTTGGTACAAACAGGAAACCCTGCAAAGCCCATTGACATCAGCCAGGTAGTGTATCAGAGTACATGCTGGTTGACACAAAAATAGACAAGTCATCAGGAGTGGGGGGAGGTGCAAAGGCTACAAAAGTCATAGTTTCTTTTTTCCAACTCAAGGAGCTGAATGTCTGAATTACATGTTTCTTGTATGGCCTCGCTGACTTAGCTGAAGTCACTTGTTAGCTGCAGTATGGCTTACGTTGCAAAGTGTTCAAATCAACATGGGGAATGCTAGTCCTTGATTGGTACTGGTTGGTGTGCATTTTTGTGCTCCTGTGCCAGACACGCTCAGTTTCCATGGAAATTGTTGTGAAAAATGCTTTTCTGCATCCATAGGTACATGGAGTTCAGTCCGATGCCAGACATTTGCAATAATTTGGTTTGTTCCTACTGATTTGTGCAAAGCAGAACATTTAAAAGAAGTTATTAATGAATCATAGAGGAAGTAGACTGAAATGCTTACATGCAGAATCATATTCTTGTACCACTATCACTAAACACATCTAAACTGCTGTAGAACTACAAATGGCAGTTGTTAGAGGTGACTAAATAAAGTATGTCTGAGGTTACCACAGCATATGATTGCATTTGCTGTAGCCATTTCTAGGTGGAAATACATTGGGAATGACTCCTTACCCTAAGATTAGATTTCAAACCCTGAAGAAGAAATTCTGCAATAATGTACCTTCTCCTCTCTGAGAGTCATCATTGACTCACTGTGCTTTCAGGCAAAAAAACAGTGTTTCTAATGAGCTTCTTGGCAGTTCTGCTTATCGTCTTTCTTTTTTCTTTCTGGCATTAAAGGTGACAGATTTACAGAGCAAATCGTTCAAAGTTACTGTAGTGTGTGAAACACACTGCTGTATAGCAACATGCAACATGCTGTCAGGTCTGAATGAAGCTTCAGCAATGAATTAGGCAAAGAAAGGGAGTTGAAGAGAAAACCTTCAGTGACATTTTGTTTAGGAGAGTGTACCAGGTACGCTGTGGAACAAATGCAATTGGACTGCAGCTGCTGATATAATTTCCTGTGCCTGGGAGGGAGAAAAGTGTGGTGCACCCACAGGGGTTGAGCGCTGTACTGTGCAGTTCCAGAGACAGCTTGAAGACATACAGTTGTTGCATATCCTGTGGACTAATTGAATCCAGATCCTTGGAATCCAATTTTTTTTTTTTTAACTGCTGTCACTGTTGTTTTTCATTTCATTAAAAAGACCTGGAACTGGAGCTGAGCCAGAATTTTAAATAAACAAAACAAAAAACCCCAGTAATATTTTTCACCCATGGAGTCCTCTGTCAGAGCTCTAGCTGTGCAGGATTTGGCTAACAGAACCCTGGAAGTGTACCACTGCTGTTTACCCCACAGATGCATTTGCCCACAGTGACCCAAATAACACAGGGCTCTCATCTGCTTTTTTGACGCTGGACATTTTCTGAATACATAGGTCATAGGAGGCAAGTGTTAGCAAAATTTATACAGATGTTGTTTTATTTTTATAGCTCTCCTCCATTTACTGGGTGGCATTTCCTTCAGTGTTAACAACAGAGGTTAACTGCACACAGACATGTGCAGGGACTCTTGCCAGGTTTTCTTTCCGTGTCTTTAAATATGTTGCTCCAACTTGGTTGTTTTTCATTCTTGGCTGCAGTCTTTCAGAATTTGTATTTAATTGGTTCAGTCTATTCTGGAACCATCTGCTGATTTAGTGGTTATTGTAAATATTATATGAGTGCTAATTTAAAAATAACCACTGTCAGTGCATTTTCTTAGATGTTGGTTTTGTTGTCAAACAATAGTTTTCTGCTAAGTCCCTTCAAGTGAGGATTCATATTCTCTTGCTTTTACCCTCCTATATTTGTGTTGCATCTCCAGGCCATTTGTTGAAAGCATTATGGCAAGAGCCCTGAAAGCAAAACTCATTCTGAAAGGCTTCTAATTTTTTTCCATTTTGCAGTTGACTAAGCAGCGTCTGGTGGATGCCGATGGAATCATTAACCCAAATGCTTTCTACATCTACCTGACAGCCTGGGTTAGCAACGACCCTGTGGCCTATGCTGCCTCGCAAGCTAACATCCGCCCGCACCGCCCGGAGTGGGTCCATGACAAAGCAGACTACATGCCAGAAACAAGGCTGAGAAGTAAGTAGCATTTCATCTTAATGTCCTACAGTTTACACGAGTGCCCCCACTCCTTCCTTCAAGCACCAGTAACTCTACTTGGCTGATGCTACACAGGGCTCAGAAGCATAAGCAGGAGAATACATTGTGTTATGCTGTAGCCATAGGAGATCCAAGCACCACTGCAATTGTGACACCACTGCAGGGTTTTATCATGTTGAAGAAAGAGTTATAGAACAGTTTAAAGCTCTAAAATTCTATAGTAAGCGTTTACCTTACTAGTGTTACTTGATAGTTCTGTCTGTGTGAGAAACTTGGGGATTTCACAAAATTCCTGCCCAAGTTATTCTGAAATTTCATTATTGAAATTCTATCATGGTTGTCCTCAATTCTTAATACCTAAGAAATTTTTACCAAGGTAACTCGTAACACCAAGCTACTGCACTGATACGGTACAAGAGCTACTTAACTAGGAGAGAAGTCTCACTTCAGGCCATTCACTGTTTTCCTGGCACCAATACCACTTGGCATTGCTTTGCTTCAGCTTGCAATTTATTGGGAGGATTGCTAGTTGGACACCAGTAGCGAACGGGAGAGAGTGTATAGGGGACAACTGGTGCAGTTGGAAATATGGTTGGATAGCCATGCTTCAGTGTATCTGAGCCCTAGAGCTTTGTGGCAGTCAGCCAAGTTTTGTCTTAATGAAAATTTATAGTTGAGATTATAATAGGGCAAATCATGTTAAGCAAGTCAACTGAATGAAGCTGCAGGGTCTGGAACACACAATGGCAGTAACCAAAAGCTTGTTGCAGAAGCCTTTTTTTTTCCTCTAGTGATAGAACAGACCTTGCATTAGATTAAAAAAGTAGTATGGAGAGTGTTGGTTTGTCAAATAATTAAAGGATAAAAGTTACGTATTTCCTCAGTAAGCCATTACTTTTATATTATGGGGGGGGGGGGATTCCACTAATTTCCATCAGTAACAGAATGTGGATTTCTGAATCTGAATTTCCAAATATTTGATGGAAATCTTAAAAAAGCAACCAACCTTACCAAGCCTAATTTTTCTCCAGTTTTGTGTCAGTTGACCCCAGTTAATCTCAGGGAAATGAGCTTTGATTTTGAAGAAACTGCACTGCATAAAAGAGGAGCATTTGGATAAAATTTTGAAATTATGTGATTGTCTATTTTATGCTGCAGTTAGGGATTTTTGACCAAGTATTCAGTAAAAAGTACCGCATGATAAAATAATCTTACATACTGTTCCCAGTTTCTATTTATTGGAGAGTTTTTAAACTACCACTCATTCCAAACAAGTAAAACTTAAATTCGCCACCCTTTATGCATTTTGCTGTGGAGAATAAAATGTTTTGCTAACCCTGGTCTCTGTGTATTATCTTCTTCCCAAACACGCATTTTAACACTGCTATCATTTTCCTAGTTCCAGCAGCTGAGCCCATAGAATACGCTCAGTTTCCTTTCTACCTCAATGGATTGCGTGAAACTTCTGACTTTGTGGAAGCTATCGAGAAAGTGAGAGCTATCTGTAATAACTACACCAGCCTGGGGATCTCCAGCTACCCAAATGGTTACCCATTTCTGTTCTGGGAGCAGTACATTGGACTTCGTCACTGGCTCCTCTTATCCATTAGCGTGGTTTTAGCTTGCACGTTTCTGGTGTGTGCCCTCTTCCTCCTAAACCCCTGGACAGCTGGGATCATTGTAAGTTTATTATAAGGGTCTTTGTTGAAGTCAAATTCCTTTCAGCATAGCTCTTGCTGTAGTCGGGAAGGTTTTGTTTATGTCTGGGCCTCTGGTGGAGTATGTATATTGCATCATTCATTATATATTTATTCAACTTGAGGGGGTAGGGTTCATGCTAAAGGTACAAACCTTAATAACCTTAATCTTCTGGCCACCTTTTTTGCAGGTTTAAAGGTTTCTTAGAAAGGTACATAAACTTTTACCCTTGCTCAAATGCACGCTAACATAAGAAATAAAGACACAGAAGAAAATTAAGAGCTTTATTAAAGTAATTTCTAATTCTATATACCTTCTCCTCTTTTGTCACATATAGTTATTTTTCAAGGCAGTTGCTTATGACTAGCTTGCCCGTAAATTTTCATAGCAATTTCTGAATGCAATCTTTCTGGAAAAAACTGAAATGCTTATGTTGTACGGTACGCACAGTGGAAAGACTGTAACTGAGCTGTCGAGGAGAAAGAGCATAAAATTGTAAAATGCAGAGAATACTCCTCCATGGTTTCTGCAAGGCACCATAAGCCTCTCAGTAAACATTCAAGTTAAATTGAATGATGATGGTCCTATGTTTAAATTCCATAAACTATCGTATGGTTTATAAAATGCCAGAAGTAGAAAAGCATAAAACAGTTACTAGTTTTTGTAATGTACATTTATATGACAGGTATGTTAAAAGGTAAATGTTTAGTCTAGAATATTTTTCATAGCACTTAATCAAGCAATTTATGTTATTATGCTTGATTCATTAGCTTATAAAATCATTTATTGTAGTGCACACTTTTTTTCCTTTGGAAAAGGCGTTTATTTTCAGAGTCCACCATTGCTTTTATAAGTGTGCCTTTTTTTTTTCCCTGCTTGGCTTTAGCTACTTTTAAAGTTGATTCCCCAGATTTCCTCCCCTCCCTTTTCCTCAGTTTTTTTTTACAAGGTAGATGAAAGAAAAAGAAAAGCTTCCTCTTATATTTAACTGTTCACTTTGTCCATGTCAATCCCCCCAAATATCTTAAAAGCTCAGAGTCCCTCTGTAACCTGAGACTCATTAGCTGATTATGGCATTCACTTTCTTCTGGGCTTTAGACATCCTTGCTTGTATTTGCAGTTCTACAAAAGAGAGTTCAAATACAGATGGTTGAAAGATGCTTTTTCTGGAAAGATTGTCTGAAAGGCAGGTGAAAAAGAAAAATGTACCTGTTGGGAGTATCCATGATAAGGAGGAATAAATGGTTTTTCAGCTCACTGATGGATTGTAACCAGTACAAAGCTGGTACTTCTGTTAACTGGTTCTCAGGATGTAATTTAGACTGGCTATTCAGCATTCATTGCCACTGAGAAAAATGAAACAAGTAAAAGCAGCTTGTCCTTGTGAATATAGGATGGCTTTGAGGAATATGTCTTATGGAACCATGTTATTTTGAAATATCTTTCTCTTCATTGTCTGGAGTATAAGAAGTTACTAACAGATGTTTGAAATCATCTAGGTGGTGGTGCTGGCTCTGATGACTGTGGAGCTGTTTGGCATGATGGGTCTAATTGGAATAAAACTGAGTGCAGTGCCTGTGGTTATCCTGATTGCTTCTGTTGGCATCGGTGTGGAATTCACCGTTCATGTTGCTTTGGTACGTAAAACCAAGAAACATTTAAAAAACATTTTAAAATAAAATGGTGACTATGTTCAGATCACAAATCCTTACCATCTCTTACCAGTGACGTGATTCTCAGGAGGAAAATGGTCACAGTTTTGTTTAACTTTGTTTGTCTCAATGGAACAGAGCGGATCCTGATGAGTTCCTAACTATTGAGTCAGTCTCCCAGGAGACAAGAGAGGACACATTAACTGTGATACCTGTTTGTCTGATTGATGCAAGTATATAGAGAAAACAGAGATCTTAAATCACCTTGCTTCAGTCCAGACTCTCATGATCCTTGTCTGAAGCCTCATTGTTGTTTCTTCAGTGTTACACAGCTTTGTGTTCCTTCTTGCATGTAGATTCTCTACCTTGCAAAAGAGAATTCTTCAGAGGAGATTTTCAAAATCAGATATTGTGTCATTTGGTACTTTTGGACTTTTCAAATGGGAACATGTTTGAATTAGCATTCCATTTGTAAAATCTGCACCTTCTTTTCAGAAGCCATTGGCTAATAATAGTGGGCACAAACATGCAGTCTGTAGGAAAACATTTTTCTACTGTTTTTCTAGTGGTTTAGATGATGTACAGAGTTAGGGTATATAAAATATCCCTAAATGAAAAGAATCATTTTGAGAAAAACCACAGTGGAAGTAGGGTAAGGTTAAAGTGGAGCAATTGGGGTCCTTCAAGTGATGACATCTTTTTTTCCCCTGCTGCTACAGGTAGTTAGACTTTTGGAAGTAATTGAGTCTGCTAGGACATGGAATAGTTTGGGAAGTGTTAGAAACTAATGGTGTAGAAGAGGAAGAAAAATGACAGCTTCTTAGTATTGAAGATTTAAAACAGGAAAACTGGAATAGAAAGGGACAAAACAGTTGTTTCTAGATGAGAAGAAACTAATTTAATTTACAGAACTTTACGGGTCACCTGTGCTTGAAGGTAATCTGCCAAGCAAACTGAAAATAGTGGTTTTCTCATATTGACACTGGAGATAAAAACTTCGGAATACATAAACAGTCAAATCAGTGTTGTATATACAAAAAAGGCAGTGCTGGAACTTTTAATACCAAAATTAATTAAGAGTGATTCACAATCCATTTGTGGGTCAGTTCTCTGCTATTGCTTGTGAATTGTGACCTTTGTTTTTTTTTTAGTTCTGGAGAAGAGAGACTTAAATTCCAGTACTGTGAGGAAGATAGCTGCTTCAGCACATATCGTAATAGCCAGTAGGGAATTAACCAAAGAGAGCCCTTACTAATCACAGGAAAAAGATCAGCCAGGTTCTTGTTTTCTTAAACCATTGAGTCATACACAGAGTAGACAATTTCGTAACACACATCACCATTTGAGTGTTCTTGATACAGCTTGTTCATAAGGAGCTGGAGGGATGAAGGCAGTTCATTAGTCATATTGTTGCTCAGGCACTACCATGTTCAGCACTATTCCTAAGATAATTTTTTATGTACAGAACTAGCTTTGAAGTACTAAAAGTTTAAAAACCTTTCGGTTTTGAGTGAAAGTGTTAAAGTCATAGAAGCCATGGACCCACAAGAATAAGAGGAGTAGCCCTGCAATTTTCACACCTGAAGTGCTTTCACCAAGACATGAATTCTTATCAGGTGGAAATAAGGAAAGCTGGAGACAAAAGGCTACTGCTGCAAGCAGGCATTGCTTCCAGTATTATCATGGTCTGACTCTGTCATCAGTGCTTGCTCTGGTTGTGTGACCTCAGCAACTTCTATGTGGTATGACTGCAGGTCTTCTCTCAAGGGTCAGCCAGCTACAGAGATAAAACTTTGATAAACTGTAGTTTGGAGTAATTAACTGATGGAAAACTATGTGTACTAGGAGAGAGGCTGTTTGGAAGGTTGTATGCATCAGTCTAAGGAAATGGACTTTTTTGTTTTACAGGCGTTTTTAACTGCCATGGGAGACAGGAACCATAGGGCTGTCCTTGCATTGGAACACATGTTTGCACCGGTGCTGGATGGGGCTGTGTCTACTCTGCTTGGCGTGTTAATGCTTGCAGGATCAGAGTTTGATTTTATTGTCAGGTAAAGTATTTGTGTGTGTTGACTTTCTT
Source organism: Coloeus monedula (assembly GCF_965178545.1). NCBI lineage: Eukaryota > Metazoa > Chordata > Aves > Passeriformes > Corvidae > Coloeus > Coloeus monedula. The sequence goes on along the minus strand of NC_138822.1, from coordinate 46,258,973 downwards.
TCAAAAATAAAAAAACGTGCTTTTAATTTTTAGTCACTTCAGTGAATCTGTCATTTTGTTGCTATGCATGGTGTGTCAAGTATGCTTACATCATGGTCCTGCTTTCCCTCTGTTTTATTAACTCCTTGTTACTTGCTAGACATGGTAGGGTTTCCATTGCTGACATTAAAATCTGTTCCAGGAAAATCTGACACTTAGCATGAAGGAACACAAAAATGTCGCTCTTTAGAAAGTTTGCTAATTCTGGGTTTGAATTAGTTCAAAGCATCTTGTATTGTTTAGTATTAGCTGCATCTGACCTTTAGCCTTGAGGTCCTCCAGACTTCTTGTATGCACAAGAATTTGTATGCAAAGGACACGCGAACTTACAAACACTCAACTGTGCTGCGAGTGACTCTCTCAGGGCCTTCTTTTTCTATCCTTATGCGGGGTTTATATAATGAGGAAAAGGGGGGGGGGGGCAGGTGGTGGAAAGAAAGCCCTATTTGGGAGCTGGGGAACCATAAATATGAACACAGAACTTCATACTAAAATTTTGTACAGCAAAGCCTAAAGGCCCTTCTGTTTAGAACTACAAGCAGGCTGTTTCTTGTGAATATAATTAAGAATGTGAGTTTGTCAAGTATAGAGGAAAGCAAGTTTTTTCTTCAGGGGAATTTGAGAAGTGCAATGAAACAGATCCTATTCTATTCCAAACAACCTGTGGAGCTCTGCAGAATGGCTAATCTTAGAAGTAACACAGGCTCTTTGTGGTAAACTACAGCACACACACACACACAAATAATCCAAGCCCTAAAAATGGAACGGAGGTAGAACTGGGCCAAATAAAAGTGCTCTGAAAGATGGCTTAACTACTTAGGTAGACATAAGCTGGATAGATGACTAGACTTAACTGACATCCATTTGACAACAAGAACAACGAATTGTCAGGGGCAGGAGCTGAGAGAATGACTGCTAAATCTCATCAGGCTTTTTGTTTATATATGAAAGAGATTTGAAGAAAGCAGGCAGTTTGCAGTTAGATCTAATGAAACCTACATGAGTGTTATTACTATACAGGTACTCCATGTCCTGAAATAGAATTTTTTTCCCCCCAAATCACTGTTTTTTACTTTATTGTATTGGTATTGAAGAAATATAATTATTCTTTCAAGACTTGGTTTTGTAAGGGTTGGAACATTTTGACATACAGGTTACTGATAGATTTAACCTAAATTTACAGGGCTACATTTTTGTTGTACTGCTTTCCTACTTAACAGATGAGATTTTGGCACACATTTTTGTGTCATAGCAAATGGAAGATCGTAGCAGCCCTTCACACCAAATTTGGATTGGATGTGCTCTCAGTTTATAAAATGAGCCTTTCAACTTTTCAAATTCTGTTATTTTACTTTTTTTGGCCATCAGTTTCTCATTTTATAGCACAATCTCACTTTAGTTTGCTGTGTTTAAAAAACATAATAAAATAAACTATGGGGAGCCTGAGCATTGTTATAGTGGGCGAAGAAGATCCCAAACTTCCGGAAAGCGACAGATTAGTCCAGCAATGTGGAAGATTAAGTAAATTAACAGACATTGTATACACCAACTGGTCAAAGCTATAATCCTCCTGTTTATTCTAACGTTAGATGGATGAGATGCAAATGTTTTTAATGCCTGTTGTTGATCTGTGTCCCAGTTTAAAGTTCTGGTGGTTTATGTTAGTAGAGTAGATTGGCTTGCTGATTTTTGCTAATGCAGATCAGAAATTCCCAAATGTTTACAATAGCAGGATATTTATAGTTTTACAGGAGTCTAATATATTTGATCAGATGTGGAAACAGGGAGGCAGTAAAGTTTGTTGCCAGCTAAACAATGTAATCAGCAGACCCATTAGTAGCAAACTTGCCCCCTGTTCTTCTCCTTTGCCTTCTCCTCCAGGAATTTACCAAGACTCAGTCCTTGAAATCATTAGTTACAACGCAGCCTTAAGTTTAGTCTGAGCCCCAGCTGTGCCGAATACCAACTAGCAAGACTTTCCTTTTACTGACAGGTTTACCTTGGTATTCATGAAGGATCCCAGACCTTAGCCCTCAGTGGTGGGAAAGGACAACTACTTGTGCACTTTTCTCTTCTTCCATAGTATTTCAGCCTTTATGTTTGAATTGGCTGACGCAAAACAAGAGTATTCAGAGATGCTAAATTGTTCAACAAAAGATTAGCCTGCAATGCAGCTCTGCCATTGTGGAGCACTCTTACTCAGTACAATGCTGAAGCTTACTATAGAAGGGGCATTTTCTTTGCAGAAAGCGGGTTCCTGTGTTGTAAAAGCGTTGCAATTCAAGCTATTTGGTAAAACTGGAACTCACAGAATTCTAGGCGTTAAGTTTGATTAATGAATGGCAAGGAAAACCCTTACCTGATATACTGTAGATTTAATTAGACATTCTGCTGTAACTTGCGGAAGCATTTCACAGTGGATTAGCTGCTGGGAGAAGAGGGCTTCTTTTCCTTCTACACTAAATTGTTTAAATTCTACACCCTTCACTTCATTTGTTTGCTTCTGCTGGGTTTTCACTAATGGGGGCCCCTTTTCATTGTATTTGTGCTTTCAATCCATTCAGCCATTCCCTGCACATTCCATATTTTTGTGTTTGTGTAACACATTCATAAATAACATTACATGCTTCCAGATTCTGGGAAATTAACAAATGTAATTTTTTTCTTTCCTTTCTCAACTAACACTTTGTGGAATATAGCTTCTCTAATTCAAAAGGTAAAAACCCCTGTATCTTATACAGAAAGTGATACAATTGTTTTCTTTGATATTAGTAATATGTTAGAGTCAATTTAGTATTGCTATTATTTTAACATATGCAGGAGTAATTTGTAATGCCTTTTTTCTAACAGTGGCTATTCTCTCCCCCAAACCCTTTAAACTGTACTTCAGGTATTTCTTTGCTGTTTTGGCAATCCTAACCATTCTGGGAGTTCTCAATGGATTGGTGCTGCTTCCTGTTCTTCTCTCATTCTTTGGACCATACCCTGAGGTCAGTAAAATTAATGGTGAACAGAAAAAATAATACTATGTCTGCACTGCTGTCCCCCTCAGTCACCCACCATTTTTAGAAACTATTTTAAAAACTTTCTTGGATTAATTTGTTTGCTCTCAGGCTTTTAAATAATTTTTTATTAAAAGTGCTGTTTGTTATGTAGTTGGTACTACTCTACTTTTAAAATTTTCTTTAATAAGTCCTGTTTTAGAGGTCGCACTAAGCTAACCTGATAGTATTTATACTACTAGCATAATGTGATCTGCAAACAAGTTTGGAAAATAAGGATTTCCCTCAGTATTTTGCAAAAGATAGTGTGTTTTATACACATTCTTCCCTACCTCACTGGCTCTGTTGAATTCCTCAAAGTGTTTAGCTGAGCAGACCACCAGGAAGGCCTGTGTGGACCAACACACACAGTGGTGGTCCACAGACCACACCTTGATAACCATGATTGGTCTGCCAGAAGGTCCCCACTGTCCAGTCACCTCTCCCTGCAGCATTTTTCTCCCTCAAGTAGGGATGCAGGGAAGGCTTCACTTAGATGTTGATGACTTTACAGGACAAAGCTCAAATCCAGACTCCAGGTTCAGAGATACCAACATTATATTTAGTTGTTGATCATTAACTCTGGAGTTATGTGGGGTTATCTTTATCACGTGTCAGTAGAATCAGTGTGCTATGTTTCACATCCCTATATATATGTGTGTGCACAAGACTAAAACACAAGGTATGTATACAGCACCAGTATATTCCAGAAGTGTTTGGGTTCTTTTAATATTAGTAAAACAGTTTTGACAATAATGTGTAATCTCTTAATTCCTAACAGTATGCATGACCTGTCTCTTACTCAAGCAATGTGTATGTGTGTGTTATTACCATATATATTGCTGTGATGTATGTATCCATCTCTCTTTGCAAATAGACACTGAATCCCACTGTACCAACCCACAGAGGTGATTTTATGAAATCACTGCTAATGCTTGCTGAAGGGAGAGGGAAGCCCGCATATTATTTTTACTTTTATATTTACAAGTGCAAGTGCATGCACATACACACATAAAGGCACTTCCTGAGACAATGATACCTAGAAGAATCGGTGTAGTCCTGTTTACATACATATCCACTGATGGAGATCATGTCTTTTACACTTCCATTAATTTTTTTCACTTCAGTATCTATGCTCATCAGAAAACTGTTGCTAAGGTTGTTGTGGCATGGCAGGGTGTGTTTGTGTCAAGCACTAGTGATTAAAAGGGTAAAGCTAGCTGAATGTAACTGAAAGCATTGCTGTCATCAGGTTTCTCCAGCCAACGGACGTGACAGATTGCCCACACCATCTCCTGAGCCACCCCCCGGTACCGTCAGGTTTGCACTGCCACCTGGCCACACACATAATGCTTCGGATTCCTCTGATTCTGAGTACAGCTCTCAAACCACCGTGTCTGGCATCAGTGAAGAGCTTCATCAGTACGAGGCCACACAAGGTCCTGGGGCACCAGTCCATCAAGTAATAGTGGAAGCGACTGAGGATCCTCTCTTTGCAAGATCCACTGTAAGTAGCTTTCTAAGTAGCTTTCATATGGACTAGCAGGAGGGCAAGAAGGAGTTTTTTGGTGTGTTTTTTTTTTTTTTTTAATCTATCTATTTATTTTCATGGAAAACTCTTTCTAGCTGATTGTGACTTTGTGCCAAAACCTGTTAGCAGGGAGTGAAGGTTTTTCCCATTCTCTTCTTCAGAATTGAGTTGGAGGTAAAGCGGTGGTACAAAAGCAGAGGCCTTTGGCATGGGTAATTGCTGTTACATCCTATTGGCACCAGCCACAAGAGAGAGCTCTCAGTCTGTTTGATGACTGTGTTCAGAGAGAGGATGAGAGATTACAAGATCTCAACCTCTTTCACACATCTTGTGAATTGCTATCATATACCTCTCTGTGATAGTACATTTTGGGGAGAAAGATTAGAGCGAGAAGAAAGTAGTTCAAGTGCTTGACCAAATCTTGGGCCTTGTTGCTTCTTGCCACTGGGTTGGCATAATTGCGATTTCAAAAGAAAGTGAAAAAGCTCTGTCTCCTACCCCTGCTGATGTTGCATGCTGAGCTGCAATGCGGATCTGGTTTTGTTCAGCAGAGGCCTAGAAATAGGTACAAGCACAGCCACATTTGAAGTTGGTCACGGTTTATTGACTGATGTAGCTGCTGTGCTTCATGCTCTTTATGGAAATCAGAAAACAGATTCCTACAGTCTATACAAACTACCCTACTAACATCCTGTGTATGTTCCCTGCATGGAATAGACCCTTTTCCAAATGCCTGCAATTCTGCTTGTTGAGTTAAGATCAAGTGCTTGTCACCCATCCCTTTGAAAAGATGGACCAGCATGTAGGAAGCTTACAATAATGTTTTCAGCTGTCATCCTGTGTTTTTCTGACGGTATGCTTTCCAGGTTTTAATAACTTCAGACAAAAACCATGGAAAAATCAATTACCAGATTCCAGAACTTTCCCTTTGTAGGGTTAGAGCATCATTATAATTATTCTCAGCATAAAATATAAGCAAAGCATAGTATTTGTTTGCTCTGCTTTGCAGAGGTGTAACCGTGCGTGTCCCTCTCAGGTGGTTCAGCCGGAAGCAAGGCATCAGCCGAATCCCAGGCTGCAATCGAATCCAGAGCCCAGCACACAGCAGCCATGGCGTCAGGGCAGACAGCCCAAAAGGGAAGTGAGGGAAGGGCTGCGACCACCTCCTTACCGCCCTCGCAGGGATGCTTTTGAAATTTCTACTGAAGGGCACTCGGGACCCAGCAACAGGGATCGCTCAGGCCCCAAGGCTCGTTCCCACAGCGTGAGAAGCCCGGCGTTCGGGGCCGCGGGCGCTGCAGGAGCAGCCTACTGCCAGCCTATCACTACTGTGACTGCCTCGGCTTCCGTCACTGTTGCTGTCCACTCTGCCCTGCACAGCCACAGCTCCCGGGGAGCGAGCTTTCCATCCTACGACGGACACCATGAAGCTGGCCACGCACCGTTTGAGGACCCACATGTGCCTTTTAATGTGCGGTGTGAAAGAAGAAATTCGAAAGTAGAGGTTATAGAACTGCAAGATGTTGAATGTGAGGAGAGGACACCTGGCAACAGCTCACAGTAAGGTAGGTCCATCACATGTAACTGCAAGCTTTGGCTTGTGTCAGGCAATGGTGTGATCAAAAGAAAGAGGAAAAATGAAGTTCCTCAGAGGTACCTTTTCTTTAGATAGCACTACTTACAGGTCACACTGATCACCTTAAATGTGCTAACTATGAATATAGTACATTTTGCACTAGATGAGAGGATGGCTAAGGTAGTCCTCTCCAACACTGAGAAGTCATAGTGCATTCAGACATAAACTACTTTAAAAAGCCTTGCAAGATGGATAAGTATATCATACAATCCCAGTTTACCAGATGAGAAAAATGAAGCAGACATGTTGTGTAACATCTTCAGAGCTGTCCTGACTGCCTTTACCATTTCATTAGTTCTGTCTTTTGATCTCTGAATCAGGCATGCTCTAAAATGTTATATAAAATGACGTTTCTTAGGAGAGTGTAAAATTGCCAGCTACTTCAGGAGTTGTCATCTCTTGAATGAAATAGTTTGTGAAAGAATTTAAAGTGCATAAAGGGAATGAATCCCTCTGCAGGGTGAGCCGAGTGAGAAGTGGGAAGTCCTGCCATGCCTAGTGCACTGCTGCTCAGCAGGGTGTCCCCTGCTCTTTGGGGGGCCCTTCAGAGGGCCTTCCCAGTGACCTCACACACTGGAGGTGTCTGAGCCGACCTCTGCCTTGCCAGGGCCAGCTGCTGTGGCTATTGCAGATTTGCATAGTGTAGAGCTGCCCATTGAGTTTTTACACTGAAAACTTTTTGGGGCTGTTACCTGAAAACTATTTCTCACTGTTTTCACACTGTTCTTCTCTTGGAGGGGAAAAAGGAAGTGTTAGAATAGTTACTTATCTGTGGATTCCTGTTTTTTCTCTTTGCTTGTCTGAGCTTTTTTATTGACAGACACTAGTTAGAGCAGAGAAAGTAATTTTATTTTGATTCTAGAATATTTTGCACGTACATACGCATGCATGTGCATGCACACACACAGAGTTTTGACGGAAATTTTGATGATAATTTGAAGTGAAACTACTTTCTGAATTATAAAATGTGTTTTCAAGCATCCCAAAACGTAGAAATGAATGCTTTTAGCCATGCAATCTAGATGTATGACAAGTAATAGTATCCACAGTATAAGGAAATACTTGGGCTCAGCTTTTTCAAGCTGAAGTGTGTGGTAGTATGAGATTCTTAAGTAAGCTCAGTATTCAATGTAGCATACTTGTCCTCCAACTGTTCCTTGGTTTTGACTGAATTTGTCACAGGTATCTAAAATTGGGAACTTAGAAATTAAAGCATCTACATTTTTTAAATTGGCATCAGTATTTTTTCACCAGGAAATTAATGACTGAGATGAAAGCAGAGCCAGCATTTCCTGACTGGTAACTAACCACAAGAATCATGAAATGAGTTGGCTTAGTTTGATTTGCTTGTTTTTCTTGAAATTTGGTGAATGTTTGCTTTTTTCCCTCTCCTTCTTTGTACAGGGTAATAATTGAAGCAAAGAAGAGGCCAAAGATGGAAAACTGTATTCCAGAACTGCTTGAAGAGAAGAACTGCTTGAAGTTGTAGAAAAGGACATGCTGCATCAGGACAACAGTTCACTGTTACTGTAACCTATTGTATTATTTTGTTAAATATTTCTTTTAAGTATTTAAAAGATGTACACATATGTAATATACAAAAGAACGATGTAAAGTAGTATAATCTGGAGTAATTTGCCTCTGGGCAATGGAATGGGGACAATATTGTGTGCTCTTTGTACTTTTTGTACATTGATATCTGTGCCACAACTAAGCTTAATCTAGTTCTAAATTTCAGCATAAGTTGCTGCTGCTTAAATATTTTATAATTTACTTGTATAATTCTATGCAAATATTGCTATGTAATAGGATTTTTTAAAGGTGGTACATGTCTTAAAAATATTTTAAATTTGCGTATCACAACCCTGTGGTAGTATGAAATGTTACTGTTAACTTTCAAACACGCTATGCGTGGTAATTTTTAAAACAAGCAAATATGAAGAAAAGCAAGTTAATCTGGGAGGCTTAAATAGATTTAGCTATGTGCAGGTTTTATTTTGCTGTATGTGTCCATGTGTGCATCTGGAAATATGCATGCTTCTGTGTCTATGTTCCTGGTGTACTGTAGTTTCTCTTCTACTGTGTGTTAACACTTGGTGGGCTTACAAACCCACTGATGCTGATGTGAGTCTGGCTTTCCCTGTTAGTAGGAACTAGTGAAAACTCTGTTGTTGTTTACCAATATATACAACTATAGACTGCCATCATCAAAGGCCCAACTAAAATACTAGAGAAGACAGGGAGTTGAGGTTTGGAATTATGTTTCAGTTCCCAAACTCTTAATGACTTGGTTCACATGACTTTGGTCAAGTCACTTAACTGCCCCATGGCTCAGTTTCTCATTCTGTAAAATGGTTATATTTACACTTACCTACCTCCCAGGAATGTGAGGCTTAATTACTGTTCATGTAGTGCTTTGATTTCCTTTTTTCCCTTGCAGAAGGTGCCAGGTAAGTGCAAGCACTATAACCATTATTTTTTTACTTCCAAAGGTGCTGGATATTGAGAGGTGCTGGTGGTTATAGAAATACAATGAGCATCTGCCTTATTTTGATACTGTTAATTGAGTGGCATTAGAAGCTGGATAATGAATTGTTTGATGGTGAGCCACAGCTTAGCTGAGTCATTACAGCAATGAAAGCAGTATCTTTGGTCACCTTATTTTCATGGCAGGAAGGAGTTAACAGTAAGGGATAAAAATTAAATGGAAGGATTAAAAAAAAAAAAAGTATATTCACTTTTTAAATAGAAATGGCTTTCTGGTGGGCCGGGACGGTAATGACACGTAAGGCCTGGGTAGTTCTTTTCTCTATTGTTTGTGTTTTCCCATGCTGCATCGGCACTTTTAATTAAAACAGCTAAACTGGGATCTCTTTGCGAAACTAATTTAGCTTTTTGTACTATTATTTTTAAACTAAAAGGGGATTGCTGCAGGTGAAGGGTCTGGAAAAACACTACAATCTGTGTTCCAGTTGGAAACAAACCGTAGGAACAAAGAACCTTAATTTAAAATAATGCAACACAAGTTATCGTTCTCTCTGTCTTCTTTTTTCATCTTTTTTCTGCCCTTCTCCAAGCTGTTTTTTAGAGCAGGTAGATGTTAAATTTTGTATTCAGAGCCAAACATAACCAGTATTCAGTTTCTAAACACAGCAGTGGTAGGGCTTTTCTTTATATATATATATACATATATATATATATATATATATACCTGAACAGCAGTGGCCAATTCTTTGATGGGAAAGTGTTTTTCTCCAGTGGCTTCAGGGAGTCTTCTTTGCCCACAGACCTTGCCAGCAAAACGAATGGGGATAATTAGAATGCACAAATTTCCATGCCTTTTTTGCTCACTTGAAAACACTTTGATATGAGGCACTTGTTTACAGATCTCCAATGTGAACACTCGAAGAGCAGGTGGCGAGAGCCTGGTGTCATTCCCGTGATACATAAGCTACTGTTTCAGTGCACACCAAGGGTTAATGTCGCAACTGCCTACTGGTCCAGTTCACTGTCTAACATGAAAACTCTTGATGACAAAAAGATGAGGGCCCCCAATTTAGCACTAGCAGCATAGTGACCTCAGATCATGCAAACTCTGCAACAAAACTGTATGGTACTAATTGGAAGCTGCCTTCAACCACCAAGCTTGTGCGCTTACGTGTCAGAGGTTGGCAGCGCTCCCACTGGCACTGCTGCTGCCTCTGTGCTGCAGGCTGCCTTGCTGCCTGCTCTTCCTCGGGAGGGAAGGGGCCCAGGGCAAGCTGCAGTGTCTGCCACCTGCCCAAGTCTTCCTGCGTACTTGTGTGTGGGTGAGCTATCTGCTGCTTTGTGCACAATGTAGACCTTCTTCTTCGATAGTCACATTGGCAAGGGGAGAACTCAGTGGCTGGCAACATTTATTTTGTTTTGGTTTTGTTTCTTAACTTTTTTAATCATGGGTGATATTTATATTTTTGTATCATAAGAATGTTTTTCTTACAGTATTTGTCATGCCAGTTTATAACAAACAAAATGCAGGGATTTTATTTGTATTGGAAACACTATTACAGTTATGTTTTTACTGTTTAATGGATTTTTATTTGTATAGAGTGCTTACTAATGTTAAATAGGAAAGAGTATATAACATTTACATTATGGACTTGTTGTAGGTTTTAGTGTAAGGAGTTAAAAGGAAAAAAATATTCAAACTGGGTCTCATTGCCTGCCTGTTTGGTAGGAGTGGGTTTGTGTCATTTCAGTTACAAAGATAAAATTATGCCATATAATTTATTTATATGAAAATTTATTTTTGTAGTGTACATAGTAGTCATCAAGTCTTTTGACAGAAGTATATTTTTAAAGAGTTTATATGTAATGATGATACCATTATGTTTTGGAACACTGCTGAGATACAATTACAGTGCACACTTTTTCTTGTAAACCCCGGGGAGAAAACAAAGTGTTTAACAGTGTTAAGAGAGAAAGAGAGTGTGAATATTCAAACAATTCTGAACTGTGTTTTAGTTACCATTTGTGATCTAGTGTGGTTCTCATTTTAAGCTTTGAATGGAAATTGTACAAACTCTCTAAATATTAATGTTCAAACACTGATAGAAATTCTAACATGAATAAAAAAATATTATAACTTACAGGGTATGGATTTGGTTGTTTATGGAATGCTTCTTTATTTACTGCTGGTCATCTCTGCAGGTGCAACCATGCAATCATTCTGATTTGGAGCGTGAATCTGAGATCTTTCAATATTTGGGATGTGTGGGATATTCAGATTTGCCCATTTTGGAGCAGGAGCCATTTGCTACCCTGTCCAAATGGTAGCATGCTGGTCCTTGTCTGTTGATTCTGTTACCTTTGTTGCAGGTTGGGGGATAGGTTTAGGACTGGGTTATACATGTCAGTCTCACTCTGAGTGAAACAATTTGTGTAGACTTCAAACTCTTTGCTAATATATAAACACTTGGCTTATATAAACACTTTATATAACGGTTATTTCTTCTTAGATGTGGGAGGAAATTCTCTGTCTTTTTCCCATCTCTGTGGTTGCTCCCTAAATTGGATAAGAAAATCAGTCTGGTATTTCCACTTTGTGGAAGAAAAAATAAACGTGCAGTTCTGAAAACTACAGCCATCCATAAGAAGGGAGACTCTTGACAAAATTCCCTCTGGGAAGCATGCTACCACTTGCCAGCCAGGGTGCAGGTCCCTGTGCCCTGCATGAGCCCCACTTGGCAGGGAGGAGAGGCTACTGTGGGCAGCAGAGTGAGCAGTGTTAAGTAGCAACATCTGTCTGAAGTCATTTGCATCATAAACCTCAGTGTGGTTTCTCCTGTGCAGATACTCTGCTGAGCATCCTTCAAAGTGCCACAGAACCAGCAGTCCTTTATTTTATCCTGTAACCCTTAGATGACTTTTTTACATGAGTCTTCTAAATTTCTCATAAGCAAAAAGCCCAAACATGTCTTGAGATAATTTATAATTCAGCCTCTACTTTCCATGGTCAGAGGAAATACAAATACAATTTTCTATTTTATGTTTTCTGGAAGTTTTACCACACAAGAGAAAAATAGAGTTAAAGGACTTGAAATGCAAAACACATGTATTTTTGCTACTCAAAATACTCCCCCTCACACCCTCAGGATTAGCCAGCCTGAGTCAGGTTGCAGATTTGGCTTTTGTAGATACTGCCCATGAGAACAGTGCTCACTTAGGCCTTGCTTTAGCTCAGCTCACTCACTTCGTCTTCTGTGTCCCAGCCATCCATGGGAAGAGTTCCATTCACACAGCTGGAAACCATGTAAATAAATCGATACATTCTCTCTGTCAGAACATAGGATTTTTTCTTTTAACATTCCATTTTGCATCAACAAAAGCTATTTACATTATATTACTTGTCATGTTAAGGTTTCTTATCATTTTGCTGTCAGTCTTATTAACCACAGGTAAGAACTTGATTAGATTTTTGCCAGAGATTGGCCATATTTATTCAGGCCTTAAGTAAACATGTGGCCAAATTTTTGTTGGCCTAATGCATGTATTTAACAGCTTCAGGAATGCTGCATGCTGCTAAACTGCAGCAGCACTGTTGTATGAACAGGTGTTTCATTTTTGTTAACTTTTACTCCCAATGAGAATTTGAGACACTGACTGTTTATATCTGAATATACCACTGCCAAATTTTAATTATTTTTAATGTCTGCTTCAAGCAATGAGAACAATTACTACTTTCCAACTCCATTTAATCATTCTTGTCTTTTTTGTTGCATACATGTTGAATCTTATTGCTAGAACAGAGTGCGTGCCAGGAAACTGCACCACCTAGCTTGAGTGGCTTGAAAAAATACATGCCCAGTTTAACTTTCCCTGGTTAATTTCAGCTAATTAAGCACAAAAGCAAAGCAGTATTCTGCTTTGACCAAAAAAAAAGAGAAAAAAATTTATATGCTGGCATATTTTACATATTTGATGCTGCAGATATTATTTTGCTCCTACAGACACTATGTAAGCAAAAGAAATCTCTCCCTCAGATACTCAGTTGTCTGCAGTGTCATCCAGGCCACTTATCACAGCTTTCCTTATGAACACTTCCACTCTTCATTTTCACAGCCGTAACTGGACGTGTCGCTAGTGTTTCTGCTGCCACAGCAGCTAGGCCTGCTTGCCATTGGTGCAAGGTAAGCCTGCAGTGGAGAAGATTGTATTTAGGGTTAATGATGCACAGAACACAAGGCATCTTGTGGTTTAGTCTGTTCTGCTAATCCAAGCATTCTCACAGGCTCTTCTCCAGGCTTAACTCAAGCTGCCAGTTAAGACATGCTGGATCTGTGAGTCACCTAGATGAATTAGGATGTCATGTGTGCACAGGGGATACAAACTTTAGCACAATGGAGCACAAAAAATGTGGCTTTTCTGTTTGGTCTTTCCATCCCTTGAGCTCAAATCTTTGCAGCTTGCCGACCCTATGGCCCAAAAGACAAGCCAGTGGGGAAGACTACTGCCCTGGCTGAGCAAGGAACTTTCACAGGAGCTCAGGGAGAAAAAAAGGAGAGCTTATGACCTTTGGAAGAGGGGGCAGGCAACTCAGGAAGGGTAAAAGGATGTCTTTAGGTCATGTAGAAAGAAAACTAGAAAGCTCAACTAGAATTCAGTCTGGCCACTGCTGTGAAAGATAATAAAAAGTGTTTTTATAAATGCTTTAACAACAAAAGGAGAGCCAAGGAAAATCTCCATCCTTTATTGGACATGGAAGGGAACAGAGTCACCAAGGATGAGGAAAAAGCTGGGGTACTTAGTGCCTTCTTTGCCACAGTCTTTAACAGAAAGCCCAGTTATCCTCAGGGCAGCCAGCCCCCTGAGCTGGTAGACAGGGATGGGGAGCAGGACAGACCTCCTGCAATCCAGGAGGAAGTTGTTCGTGATCTGCTGTGCCACTTAGACAACCACAAGTCTGTGGAGTCAGATGGGATCCACCCAAGGGTGCTGATGGAGCTGGCAGAAGTGCTCACTAAGCCGCTCTCCATCATTTATCATCAGTCCTTGCTAACTGAGATCCCAGATGTCTGAAGGTTGGCCAGTGTGGCAGCCATCCACAAGAAGGACTGGAAGGAGGATCTGTGGAACTATAAGACTGTTGGCCTGACCCTGGTGCCAGAGAAGGTTACAGAACAAATCATCTTGAGTGCCATCACACAGCACATACAGGACAACCAGGGGATGAGGCCCAGCCAGCAGGGCTTTGGGAAAGGCAGGTCCTGTCTGACCAACCTGATCTCCATCTATGCCCACATGACCTGCCCAGTGGATGAGGGAAGGGCTGTGGATGTTGTCTACCTTCAGTGAAGCCTTTGATACTGTCTCCCACAGCATTCTCCTGGAAAAGCTGGTAGTCCATGGCTTGGGTGGGTGCCCTGTTTGCTGGATTAAGAACTGGCTGCGCCCAGAGAGAGGTGATGAATGGTGCCACAACTACTTGGTGGCCTGCCACTAGTGGAGTTCCCCAGGGATCAGTGTTGGGGCCAGTTCTGTTTAACATCTTTATTGATGATCTAGATGAGGGCATCAAATGCCCCGAGTCAGTTCCCAGATGACAACAAGTTGGGTGGGAGTGTCAATCTACTGGTGCATCAGAAGGCTCTGCAAAGGGATCTGGACAGGCTGAAACCAATTGCATGAAATTCAACACAGCAAGTGCTGGGTCCTGCACTTCAGCCACAACCCCATGCCATGCTACAGTCTTGGAAAAGAGTGGCTGGAAAGCTGCCCAGTGGAAAAAGACCTGGGGGTGTTGAACATGATCCAGCAGTGTGCACAGGTGGCCAAGAAGGCCAGTGGCATCCTGGCCTGTATCAGCAATAGTGTGGCCAGCAGGACCAGGGCAGTGATTGTTGCCCTGTACTCAGCACTGGTGAGGCCACACCTCAAATGCTGTGTTCAGTTCTGGGTCCCTCACTACACGAAAGACATTGAGGTGCTGGGGTGTGTCCAGAGAAGGGCAGCAGAGCTGGTGAAGGGTCTGGAGCACAAGTCCTGTGAGGAGCAGCTGAGGCAGCTGGGGTTGTTTAGCCTGGAGTAAAGGAGGCTCAGAAGAGACCTTACTGCTCTCTACAACTGCCAGGTGGGATTTGTCTTCTTCTCCCATGCAGAAAGTGACAGGATAAAAGAAAACAGCCTCAAGCTGTGAGAAGGGCGGTTCAGCCTGTACATTAGGAAGAATTTCTTCATGGGAGGGGCTGTTAAACCTTTGAATGAACTGCCCAGGGAGGTGGTGGCATCAACCATCTGTAGCGGGTTCGGTTTGTAACCGGGCAGAAACACCAATTTAGTCTAGTGGTTTGGTCCAAAATACTTATTACTGTTTATCTTCTGTGAGACAAGAATTAGAAAAAATGCAAAACAGGCACCAAACTTGAAAGAATATAAAGAAGTTTATTAACAGACCTAAAAGAAGAGAAAAAAAATTATACCACACTTTCAGAACTCTTCTCCTCCCCCCACCTTTTTCCCTTCTCCCACTGACAATGTAAAAAGACAACCCTTAAGATGTTCAGTCTGTTTACCACTTCCATAAGTTGTTCAGTCCATTTAGGAAGAGGAGTCTCTCTTGCCCATGCTATGAAAACATTATCACAACGAGACAGCCGCCCGGGTTGGTTCTCTGCTTGCATGTGAGTTCCTTCCCACAACTTGCAGCTTTTCCCACAACTGCTTTCGAGGGTCCACTCTTGAATTACCAGGGTAAAATTTTAAGGTTGAGCCGTTCAGAAACAAAAGTTCTCTTCACCCATCTCTGGGAGCATTTCATCTCTAAGAACAGAGGCCCTTCTCCTTCCCTGGGAGCAAAGGGTCTTCCTCACCTTCATCTTTAGGACTATCTCTGGGAACATCTCTAGGAACTGAGGTTTCTCCTTTTCCATTTGGAGCAAAAGTCCTCATTGCTTCCATCTTTCCCTGTTCAAACTTCTCATGAA
Organism: Coloeus monedula; assembly: GCF_965178545.1. Taxonomy (NCBI): domain Eukaryota; kingdom Metazoa; phylum Chordata; class Aves; order Passeriformes; family Corvidae; genus Coloeus; species Coloeus monedula. The sequence goes on along the minus strand of NC_138822.1, from coordinate 46,243,265 downwards.
ATTACAGCTGCGTCAGCATCTGCCTATCTCAGCACAGGTGCTTTTGCTCACAAGCATGAGTTGAACGCTTCACCCCCCATGCCTTCATGAAATTACAATGGGTACTCTGATATATCATAGCTTCACAACAGAATTTCAGCTTTAAGCATCTCTTTCTCTTCCCTCAGGTTTTCAGCCCTTCACAGCACTAAAAGGGTTGATCTCACCTCGGCCTTGCAGCTGGAATGTCGCTTATCTCAGTGGAGGGGGGGGGCCAGGCCGCTCCGGCTGCCACGGCAGGGCTGGGGGGGAGGGTTCCATGGCTGGAACAGGTCCATGGCTCCAGGATGGCCGTGGCCCAGCCCAGCCTGGCCGGAGCAGGGCCCAAGCAGGGCCCGCTGGCCCCCACACGGGGCCTGGAGCCACCTGTGCCAGCGCCGGAAACGAGAGAGAGACTCTGCCTCGGGGTTTACTATTCTTAAGTGTGGATCACAGAGGCGGTCACAACTTTCAGTGGCTTAGAGAATTGTCCATACTCAAACTGGCCACTGATAGGTTCTGTCAGGTCCCAGAGGAAGCTGTAAGCACCCCTTGGCAAGGACATCACTTCCAGGACTATGCTTGCTAACCCATGACACCATCTCTGGAGGTGTACAAGAAATGACTGGACATGGCACTCAGTGTTATGATCTAGATGACAGTGCTGATCAGTCAAAGGCTGGACTCAAATGATCTCAGGTTCTCTTTCAACCTAAATGATTTGGTGATTCTGACTCTTCGTTCAGCTCCCCAGCACCCCCACCACCACCCCACTACTCTCCCCATCACATGCTCTCTGCAGGATGTCCACCAGGACAATTTGCTGTGAGAGAACCCCACAGGAAAACTCTTCTCCTCTGTGCTCCCCAGGGCTCCTCACCTTCCTCTGACACAGATCCCCTCCTGCAGCCAAGCTGACCATGCAAAATGAGCAGAGGGACAGAGGGCAGCTGCTGAGTTTGGCACCAGGAGCTGCGGCCAAGCTGCAAAGGAAGACCCGGGTCCCCATGCCAAGGCCAGAGATGGTCCCAGATGGCCCCAGGCATGCAGCTGGAATGGGTGGAAAGGCAGGAAGCAGCGAGGGCAGGCCAGGCACCATGACTCTGGGGCTGCACAGAGGAACATAGGTCTCTCCTGGGGAGAGATTGGCTGCAAGGCGTGGGATATTTCTGGAGACCTCACATTATAGAAAGTTCAGACCTGAAATTCAGAAGAATTTCTTTCCTTGAGAGGGTAGTCAAACAATAGCACAGGATTCCTAGAGAGGTTGTCTATGCCCCGTGCCTGTTAGTAACTTAAAAAGAAGCATTTGAACAATGCCCTTAATAATAGGATTTAACTTTTCTGGTCAGCCCTGATCGGGTGGTAGGGCTAGATGATCACTGTAGATCCCTGCCAACTGAAACAGTCTGTTCTGTTCTGTTCTATGCTGTGTCATGCTACACTATTCTGAACATTTGAACATTTCATTATTTAAATAAGTATACATGGAGCATGGAAATTGCTGAAAAATCTGATGGGAATAAGCCATGACGCAGCAAGGGCATTTAAGAGCTCTAAGAAAATACTGCTTTTATATTTTCATCAGTGGAATTATTCATAGGTAAATCTGCAAATCTAAATTTGTATTAATCTTTAATGGTTTGGTCCATCAGTACACAGTGAAAACTGTGCTTCTTGTTACACTATTCATACTCTTCCTTTAATCCACAGTATGTGACTTGGACACAATGGGTCATCTCTACGGAGGCGTCCTCTGCTGTTGTTGACTACAAAAGGTACAAAGATTTCTGACTGCTGAGGCTTCAGCTCATTCTTGAGCTAGTTGCATGTAGCTGAGGTTGAGAATCAAGCAAAAAAAATGCAGGGTTTTTTTGCCTTCAGCTGTAATTGTGATTTAGTCAGTGGTACTCTTTAGTCAGTGGTACTCTGGGAGTTCATGAAGGGATTCACATACTTCAGGAGTCTTTTTGAGCTGCATCTGGAGCAGAAAGTTGCACAAGGAGAAACAACAAGCAGCAGATTTTGTTTGTGGGAGGGACCTTTCTCACACCCATCTGAAATGTACAGAAGAGTTTTGCTGGGATAGCCTTGTGAACTATAAACCTAGGCCTCCAGGTCACTGCCATTATAGACAGTCTTCCTCTTATCATTGTGATACTTTATAATTGGATTCTGGTTTTGCCATTCTGTATTAATTTATCACCTTTTAATTTTCCTTCTGTTTAAATCTTAGAAAACCTTTTAAGTCAAGAAAATTACTGCACCATTACCTCTGTGGCACCAGATCTATGTAGGGCAATAGTTGAGGTGCGGGGGGGTATTGTCCTTTTAATTTAAATATTATTTTAATCACAACACCTCTTTCTCTCTTTGCCCTTCCTCTTCCTTGCTTTCCCTCTTGTACATCCTCACAGGGATGTCAGCATGGCTCACGGTTAGCTAGTGAATGGAGCTATGACCACAGATACCTGTGAGACGCAGTTTGAATTGTTTCAAAAAGCCGATGAAAAGAGCTAGTGCAGAAATACAAGATCTGTTGTAAGATATTACCATTTTGATTTGGGGCTGGGCAGGCCTGAGGAATCTCAAAAAATAAATCTCTCTAAGAAGCCTTCAGAGCATATTCCCTGGGAAATTATTACCTGCATTTTTTCTGTTTTGTTTACTTTCTGTTTTGTGCATGTTTCACAAATTGTTTTATGATTCAGATTTTGCATTAGTCCAATGGAGAGTTTACATTTTTGAAAGCCATTTTTATCAGACATATTTAGCAGAAAAAAATACTAATAGAGAAAGCCCGAGATTCTTCTAACAAAAAGTGACATGGGCTCTGAATAGTTAAATCCTTTGTTTCACAATCACGGTAAGTAACTAGGACCATTCAAACTGGAAAAATTAAATAAGAACTAAAGTAGGGTAGAAATTGGATGTGAGTGGTGCAACTGAAAAAAATACATATAAGAAAGTTTGAGTTTTACTACTAATGAGACTTGCTTCAGCTTGGCAACATGGGACCTGGATATTCTGCGTGAAGTAGTACACACACAGACGCAGTGGTGCTGGTTTGTTTGCGTTGGTAGATGCAGGGCAAAGGGATGCTGAAACACAGAGAAGAAAATAAGCTTGTGAGCTGTGTAGTAGAAAGTAAAAGAAACAGCAGAAAGAGAAATAGAGAGAACTATACCTGAGCCCATGCGGGAGGACTCACAAAAATTTCTTTAAAAGGTGCATTTGAAGTTGTGTAAAATGACCAGGGGTGTCATTCAGATGGACAAGGGAGGTTTGGCTGTGCCTGCGTGCTGAGCATAAGAGCCCAGTGTTCCTACACAGAGGTGAGGTGATAACTTGCTTTGGGGGATTTTTTTTTATAATGTTGATGCTGGCTTTTTGAGTGTTTTTCTATGCAATCTGTGTGTGTCTATGTGTGTGAGTGTGTATGATGGGAAACACACGAGTGTGTAGTAAGAACTGTGGTTTCAGTGTATGGAATTTGCTACTGGCAAGTTATTTTAGCATTGAGTCCAAGATAAATACCAGGTAGGCTTATGTTTTTGCATGTGCTTTTTTGTCCTGAAATGTATTAAAAGTCTCCCAAAATACAGGAAGTTGCACCTTGGATTTCACAATTTCCTTGGGGCTGACATTCCCAGTGCACATTGCTTCATTTTCTGATTCTGCTTTAATTTTTGTTGTTTACAAAAGGGAACCTTAGAAGAAGGGGCTCCAGAGAAGTGTTTTCCCTTGGTCTGGGGGCTGGCTTCCCTGACTTTCCCTAAAGAATTTTCTTCTGCACTGTTCTACACACTATTGTAGTCTCTAGGCCTCCCTTCCACAGTCCTGTTGTTTTGATTCATTTCTTTGGAGTACAAATAGGATTAAGCAGAATGGAAGGGTACTGACTTACTGGAAGTGGTGTTCTTAGCTTCCTTAATGTACATGTAATAGAAGGAACAGGCTTTGAATTGAAGACACTGCACTGTGTCATTTAAAATTATTTTCTCTGGCCTCAGAGTACCTTTCCCTTTAACGTCTTCTTTGCATGGATACTTGGAATAACACTTAATTTTTTCCCATTGAAATTGTGTGTCAGACCCAGAAGTGGGCTGTGACCCAGCTGATGCTTTTTTCCAGTTCCAGAGAACACATATCCCCCTAATAAGCACCATATTATTTCTCACATGCCATCGGACAGACTAAGTATGTGAAAAAGCAAAGGCTCTGGAAGCCCTCATGAAGAAGCACTGCAGTAGGACTGCTTAGGAAGCCATCGCTTGTGGGTCAGCTGGGAGTGCTGGCTTTTCCTGGGGTTTTTTTTGGCTTTTCTGTGGGAATTTGTGATATGTGCATCTTGGCGGGTGTTTTTCAATCCCTGAACTCTGGTCATAAAATTATGGAATTGATAAGGTTGGAAAAGACCATTAAGATAATCAAGTCCAACCAGTAACCCAGCACTATCATGTTCACCACCATGTCCCCAAGTGTCACATCTACACGCCTTTTGAACGCTTCCAGGAGTGATGATGCCATCACTAACAGAACGGCCTATTCCAATGCCTGACTACCCTGTCAATGAAGAAATTTTTCCTAATATCCAATCTAAACCTCCCCTGGTGCAACTTGAGGCAATTTTCTCTTGTCCTGTCTTCTGTTGCCTGTGAGAACAGACCTCCCCCTACTTTGCTACAATCTTTCAGGTAGTTGTAAGAGAGGGATAAGATCTCCCCTTGCCGCCCTTTACTGCAGGCTAAACAACCCCAGTTCCCTCAGCTGCAACTCATAGGACATGTGCTCCAGACCCTACCTCTGTTCTCTTGCCCTTCTCTGGACATGCCCCAGCACCTCAATGTCCTTCTTACAGTGACAGGCCCAGAACTGAACACAGCATTTGAGGTGTGGCCTCACCAGTGCTGAGTACAGGGGAACAATCACTGCCCTGGTCCTGCTGGCCACACTATTGCTGATACAGGCCAGGATGCCACTGACCTTCTTGGCCACCTGGGCACACACTGGCTCATGCTCAGCACCCCCAGGTCTTTTTCCACTGGGCAGCTTTCCAGCCGCTCTGACTCCAGTCTGTAGTCCTGCGTGGGGGTTGTTGTGGCCAGTGCAGGACTCAGCACTTCTCCATGAATCACGTACCATTGGCCTTGGCCCATTGATCCAGTCTGTCCAGATCCTTCTGCAGAGCTTTCCTACCCTCTTGCAGATCAACACTCCCACCCAACTTGGTGTCCTCTGGGAACTGACTGAGGGGGCACTTGATCTCCTCATCCAAATATTTGATAAAGATGTAAATAGGACTTGGACCCAACACTGAGCCCTGGGGAGCCCCACTAGCGACTGGACATCAACTGGATGTAATTCTACTAAACATAAATATTTGGGCCCAGCCATTGAGCCAGTACTTAATCCAGCAAAAGATACACTCATGCAGGCCATCAGTAACCAGCTGTTCCAGGAGACTGCTGTGGAAAATGATGTCAAAGGCTTTATTAAAGTCCATGTAGACAACATCCACAGCCTTTCCCTCTTCCATTAAGTTGGTCACCTGGCCACAGAAGGTGATCAGGTTGGTCAAACAGGACCTGCCTTTCACAAACCCACACTGGCTGAGTCTGATCCCCTGGTTATCTTGCACATATTCTGTGACATAATGGCACTCAGGATGACCTGCTCCAGGACAGTCCCCAGCACCAAGGTCCGGCTAACAGGTCTGTAGTTCCCTGGATTCTTCTTCTGACCCTTTTGTAGATGGTAAATGGGTCACATTTGCTAACTTCCAGTCAACTGGGTCCATTTACCAGGAGTGCTGGTAAATGATGAAAAGTGGCTCTGTGAGAACTTCCACCAGTGTCCTCAGAACCCTTGGACAGATCCCATTCAGTCCCATAGACCTGTGTGCATCTAAGAGGTGTTTCAGGCTGTTGATCATTTCCTCCTGGGTCATGAGGGCTTATTCTGTTCCTTGTCTCTGTCTTTCAACCCAGGGGGCTGAGTACCCTGAGGACAACTGGTCTTGCTATTTAAGTCTGAGTCAAAGAAGGCATTAAGTACATCAGCCTTCTTTCCTCATCCTTTGTCACTGTGTTTCCCTCTGCACCCAGTTAAGAATGGAGATTCTCCTTAGATCTCTACTTGTTGCTGATGTATTTGCCAAAGCATTTTTTATTGTCTTTTATGGCATAGCCAGATTAGGATGTCATTGGACTTGGCCCTTTTAATTTCCTCACTGCATAAACTCACAAAATCCTTCCAGTTCTCTTGAGTTGTCTGTTGCTTCTTCCAAAGGTCAAAAACTCTTCTTTTTTCCCTGAATTCCAGCCAAAGCTCTATGTTCAGCCAAGCTGGTCTTCCCTGGATGCTTGTGTTTCAGCATATGGGGACAGCTCCTGTGCTTCTGTGCATTTAGGATTTCCTTCTTAGAGCATGTCCAGCCTTCTTGGACTCCTTTGCCCTTCAGGATTGCTGCCCAAGGGAGTCTCTCAACCAATCTCCTAAACAGGCCAAACTCTGCCCTCCAGAAGTCCCAGGCACCAGTTCTCCTGTCACCCCTCCTTATATCTCTGAGAACCAAAAACTCCCATCATTTTGTGACTGCTGTGCCCAAGATGGCCTCTAGCGATCGCATCACCCACCAGACGTTCTCTGTTTGCAAACAGCAGGTCCAGAAGCTGCTGTCCCTAGTTGGCTCACTCACCAGCTATGTCAGAATGTTCTCTGCCAAATGCTCCAGGAACCTCAAGACATTGTCTGAAGGCAAGACCTTCCCGGGGTAAATAAAGCACTTGCAATTCATAGAACGGAGAGAAGTAGTCTTGTGTTGCAAAGTGGAGGTTATATTCTCTCAAAAATGTGCTTCAGTTGACATTTTACCCCCTTTGCTGTCCCTTTTTTCAAAATTTTCAATGACACAAGAAAACCCCCAAATATAAGAAGGGTTAGTATTGTTGTAGATCCTTTTCTTCTGAAATTCTGCTCCAACAAAATCAGCCAACAGGAAGAATGCATTGTATATTTTTTTCTGTTTTGCCTATGAGTAGATTCTTTTTTTCAAGATCTAGTCTGTAATTTTTAGTGATTTTTTTTTTTAAAAAAAGGATTTAAGAGGCAAATAGGATTTTGTGACTGGCTGTATATGGAGCATAACCTTACTAAGAATACACAGACAATAATGACGTTATTTAACTTCAGAAATTCTGCTTGCAAATTCATAGATGCACATCTATGATCAAAGAACCTTTCTCATCAAGATAACATCTCAAATGTTTTTTTCTATAAAGCTTTGGTAACAAAGCACTCCTTAAAAACAAGCAGGAAAGAGCCACAATAAAAAAGACTGACACTGTGTAACTGAAGCAAGGGAAAAGCAAATCCTGCCTTCCTACAGGTCCCTTTTGGGTTTGATTTATCCTTTGGCCCTCTTTGGGACTTTACAATTTCATTAAGGCACCAAAAGAGGTTACTAAATTTTCAGAAGCACTGAGAACTCAGCTAGGGTTTCTCTGTTGGATGAATGCTGACCTCTTTGTTCCACCCTACAGAGGTAGGAAAGAACTACCAAAGCCTTTTTCTCTTTTATTTCTTGCTATACTTTGTTCCAAAGGAAGTGGGTTCTGGAAACATTCACCATTGTAAATCATGGCTTAAATTTGATACTTGGTCATCTGTTTAACTGCTGCTCTGTTTTCAGACTTGCACCCAGTGCTGCATTGTTGGGAAAACAGAGGGTGCTGTATTGTCACTTGAAAATATATGAAAATCATAATGGATAGTAGTAATCTACAGTAAAATTACAGTAGTAAATTGTCAGGAAAATACTGATATAAAAGAGTTCTTTATGTTTCAAAATTAAAAGTGGCTACACATCTTACTTATTTTGTTCCATTAATCCTTTCCCATTCTTTTATGATTATATCTTACAATAACTGATAAAATCTAAGCCTTTCATCCACCACAGATGCTCCATATCCCAGCAGACCTTTGATCCAATATGATTGTCTTGAATGGCAATATGGGGTCAGAGCATTTTCTCAAGAGCTTTTTGAGCTGCAGCATATTTCATAAGGGGGCCCTTTTATTAAGATTTCTTCTGCCACTGTAATGGAAAAAATAGATTTGTGATCTGTGCCTTACAGGATATTAAACAAAAATTATGCCATCATTATTGGATTAGTTACCTCAGTGCTTTCAGAGATTAACTTGTTATCATTACATTTTCCTAAATGGCCTATTGCTTCTTTAATAGGAATGGGTTTTGAATGGTCCTGAAGTAGCAAATTAATAAAGGTACAAACTGTGCAATCTTTCAGACTAATTAAAAAATATGTGACTCTAAGCTTCAGACAATTAAACTTGATTTGAATTCTCTCCTGTATCTTGATCAGGGTTTAAATTCCCTTGTGCATTTCTGTGGAAGGAAAGTTCCATGCATTACTCAGGAGGAGACACTGAGGAAGGATTTTTCTGTAACTAGTTGAGGTAAGATGAGCTGAAGTGAATGTGGAAATATGATACACAGAATTCATGCTAATGCAAAGAGTTTAGATCATGTAGTCTGGTCAGCTATTTACTTCATGATCTTCATATGTGTATCTTCACATATGAGATATCTTCATATCTCAAAAACATGTTGCTGAAAACAGATGTTCACTGGGTCAGCAGAAACTCAGCCACAATACTGGCCTTATTCACACACCCTCTGATAAAAATTGCATGTCTAGGTACGTGCCCATTTAGGCAGTTTATTGTCTTAGCCCAGGAACAATGATGTATAGCACTCCAGAGCATACAAAATTGCATGTTGTTTGCAAGTGGCTGAAAGAAGACATTGCCTCTATGAAATGTTCAACTTTGTATGCTGCTGTGTAGAAAAAATCATACACATTCAAGAAGTTTATGCAAAATCATCTTTGTTAGGTTCTCTCTAAAGTAATCTTTGCAGTACATGAGATCAAATAAAGAGGAAAACACCAGGAAAAAATAAAAGGACACCTGGAATCCTCTTAAAGAGGATTTCCACATAAAATGCTGACTCCAAGATGTGTATACTGCCTCACTAAATCATCTTTCTAAAGAATAAATTGCTTCCAAATTGCTATTCTGGGCATTGTCATTAGTGGTTCTGGCATAGCAGTAAAACACAGGAACTTTGGGCATTGATTAGTTTAATCCTTTGTGAAATCTAAAAACATTATCATGTGAACATCATCTACTATTTCAATTGGCTTGACTTCAGTCTTGTAAACAGAATTTGGTGGATGTTGCTTACTCGGATGTGTGACCTCTGAATGTTGCTGCAGTGGCTGTATCTCTTTTATTAAAATACAGAAATTTGTGGCTGCTTCTGGTTCCCAGCTTTCTGTTTTGGACCTCCATACTGCTTATATATGTTCACTTATGTTTTTCACTTGGATATTTACTTCCATTTGCCCTAATCTCCCCCTTCTTTTCACATAAGAAAACAGAGATGCTTGAGTTAGGTCTTCTAAACAGGTATCAGGTAAGACAGAAATAATAAATGATAAGGTGCAGTACCACAAGAAATTTTCCTTTTGTTCTGATGCAACCTATTCAGTTCAAGAAAACTACACTTTCTACCCAACTGAGTGACATCTAGCTATCCTCACAAGGAAAGAAGTCTGTTAATATGAAGAAGAGCTAATTCATGGAACAACCCAGTGAAAACAAAAATATTTTCAAAGGTGTGGGTTTTTTTTCTTTTTTTTGTCCAAGTATTTGTCCACAGGAAGATAAGCTGCAGTTTAAAACTTGAGGCATTTAAATCTTTTGCCAGTATACCTCCTGAATATCTGATATGTATTTTGGGACTGAAGCTATCCATTTGGTGAGAAATTTTTGTTCAGGGCAATGTGCAACATGTTGGACAATCAGATACTGCTAAATTCGGGTATATATCTGGGGTGCTGATAACTGTGTTTTGGAATAGTGGTATTATTATTAATTGCCTGGTTGAAAGACTTAAACCATTTGGTGCATGGACACATTGGAATTCTTTAAGTAAATAGTTTAGTCTTGGCATCCTTTCACTGTAACTGCTGCAACTTATCCAGTTAATGTCGAAGGGCGGATGTTTCATCTTGAAGCACATTTAGAAGGACAAAATTTGGTTTTATACACACTGTCTCTTACACTAAAAGCAGAGATTTCCAAACACTTTTTAAAAGTCCATAATTCATGCCCAGCCACAGGCAAGATTTGTGACTATTTTAGCCTAAGCTGGGAAAGCACCTTTTTCTTTGTTGGAGAAACCTGCATTTCTTAGACTGCCTTGAGTTCAGGCTGGGAATCTGACATCATAGACTGCATTCAAATATTGCTATCAGAAACTTGTGACTGACAGAGAAAATTTACATTTGAACAGTTAATACAGTCATGGAATATAGGCATATTCCTGTATGCATATTCCTATATGCATAACAATATATTACAATAAAAATATTTAAGCTTCAATCCTGCAAATGTTTACTAAGTGCTTAACTCTCAAAGGACTCCTCAGTCTGTAAAATTAAGCAAATGTGTAACTATTTGTAGGATTTGTGCCTTAGGACTTTTCTGTATTGTATGAAGCTCCATGAAGGTCAAGATTGGGGTATTTAAAAGCCTTAAGTTGACATATATGCACATTGTTGAGGTGTTGAAACATCTTTGAAACTAGAAGATACTCATATGCTAGTGGAAATAATCTTAAAATAGGATGGAACACCTTCAGGATCTGTATATGTGTATCTGTGTATGGAAAGCAAGGAAATACCTACATGTGCACTGCAGCAGAAGACATACAAGATTTTGTAGTGCAACAGGACATCAACAGGATTCCTGGAATCATCTTTCACTCTACAGCTCTGAGTACATTAAGAAAATAATTATTTTCACTGCTGCAACATAATTTTCCAGTAAAACTTCAGAAATTTCTGCATTTACTTATAGGGACCCAACAGTGGCTGAGAGGGATATGTTGATACTTAGTTTTGTCTTATCAGAAGTGGTGAAGTCAAATCCCAAAGCCCTGCTGGCTCCCTCTAATTGTGATCACCCAGGGAGTTAAACTCTGGTGAAATTAAAGTCTGTCATTTGACAAGATCAGAATTGGTTTTATGTACTGATAAAGCTCAGAAACTTCAGAGAAGTCATCTCAGTTCTAGTCTAAAAGTCAGTACTGAGGTTAAAAACCGCAAATATTAGAGAATTGGCAGCATAAGAGGCTTTATCTCTACCTAGGCTTATTTGTCTTATCCCAGTACAAACACATTAGGCAGTAAAAAGTAATGTTTTTTTATGAAACAGAATTGTAGTATACAGAATGTCTTTTTTTTTTTTTACCCCAGCAGCAATAGCAAATTTTCAGTGACTGTTTTTACTGTGTTTTCATTTTGTTTTTTATAATCTGATTATTACAAAAATATAAACCCATGTGCAGATGACTGTTCTGAAAGCTAGGTGACCTGTTGAGGAGATTGACAGCTGAACTGACAATCTCACAGAGTCAGACCTGAAACCAGTCAGAATTTACCCGTGAGAATATCACAGTGAAATTTTGCAGCTTTAGTAAAACTCACAAAGAAGGCCAAGAAGATAATTAATTAGAGAAGATGTTCTGGACACGAGGGGAGGATGTTCTTGTTATGGGACATTGAGAGTGTACAAGGAAGAACTTGTGGATAATATGTAGCAACTATACTTTTACTTGTATAGCTGTTTACTGCCTGAATGGTCATTGTTTGATAGACAGCCTTGTCATTGTTTGCTAAGCAGCCAACCTTAAATTAGGCCACAGCCACTGTGAAGAGGTATAAGAATGCAGAAGAGAAAATAAAAAATCTTTCTACCTTTCTCACCTATGGATTATGATTAGTGTAGCTTTTATGTCTGCCTTGACAACAGCAACAACCTATCAGACACATAAGTCTCAAGATTTATTCAGTAGTTTGTAGAGTTTAAATCAACCCATCGTTTGTTCCTGACTGTGCCCATCCCCACTTCAGAGCAGGAATAATTCCACTGAATGATCCTTTTCTGTTCCAGCAAATCAATTCCAAATGTATTTTCTTGACTTTGTCTTTTGCTACTACACTGTCTCCCCAGAAGATGTTTTAAATTGAACTATTTATTATTTATAGGCTCTTGTTAAAGACTGTAAAACCCTGCCTGTGTTAAATTTTCATTTTGGCCCGCTGGCCAGCTGTTAGTCTGAATGGTCATGTCTTTCTCCAAACACACTAGATATTTAGGAGAAGAAGATGAAGTACTTACTTCTTAGGGAATAAATGCTCATAGCAGAGGTTTTGTTTCCTTGGTAGGCAAAAAAGATGCTATATTTGCCAGCAGATGCAAAAGGCTAATCAGATAAACTGATAGGAAATTTGCCAGAGCACTACACTTCCATTTTTCATAATAAGGATAATTAAAACTGTATGACTGGAATGCCGAGTGATGACTCAAATAATTGACTGGTTAATGTTAAGAAGGTGTAAATTCTCCAGAAAAGCCCTGTGCATACCAGCTGAAAATGCAACCCATGAAATAAATCCATCTGCCTACATTTGTTTTAACAGTAATACTGACCTTAGAGCAAGGTATTTCCGAAGGATTTTTAACGACCAGCTGGAGTTAATAGCCTCTGACTGTACCTCAGGATTTAAACTCTGCCTAGCAAGCCATTAATTCCTAGGAAATGCTCTGTTCCTTGATCGTTACTGCTTAACAGCATGACAACCTAGACTGTAAATAGCTCTTAGCAGAGAAAATATAATTCTTAAATGCACATAGTACCTTCCTTCAGAAAAGACTCCAAACTATTTACAAGGTGAGGGCTCTGAAAAACAAAGTAAGCAGAGATAATTATGTTGCTGGGAAAATAGTCTTTCATAATGGATAAATCTAAGCAGATGCATATTCTCTGTATGTCTCTGAGAAATTAGACACCCTTAGAGCTGTCTCACTGCCCACTGCTGGTGTTTCTGGCTATAAGCTAGGGAAGCATCAGCACCACCCTCTTCTACTGCTGGCTATTGGACAGTGCAGTCTGAATTTTGTGGACATTTACAAGTCTTCTGGGGAAACATGTCAAAAGTCTACAAATGTCTGTCAACAGAGAACCAAAATGGCAAAAAAAGAAGAAAAAGTAAGTTGTTTGTGATTAAGTCTTTTTGTGTATGTACAATGTCCATCTAAGGCAGTAGACCCTTATCTGCAGTGGTTGCATGCTGCAGGTGAGGAAAACATGTGATTACTGAAAAATGCCTAGCAAAATCCGTCTTGATTTCTGCCATGTCTTCAAGAACATCCGTGATGACATTAGCAACCACAAGTATGAAGAGTCAGATCCAGTGACTGATAAACCAGAGGAAGCACCTGGCTGGAAGCCAGAGTTTCTAGCTTATTCTGTAAAACTAGTGTGGTCAGAGTGGCACATTCAAGCCACCATTTCCCATTCAAGCACAAGCACCCTAGGAATTTAGTCCCAGTGCTGAGAAATGGTGTAAGCTGGTGTTTAACAGCATGTACATCAGTCACACTTGCCACAGTACTCTGCCTCGCCTTAAGCACAGGACCTAAGGCTTTGCCAGGCTATTAGAAAAGGCGGTGCAGAAGGCTTTGCTAGGTGTGCAGCTGCACTACACAGAAACACAGAGCTTCTAGAGCCTGAAATTTATTCATAACAAGCCACTGTTAAACCCGCCTGTTTTAAATTTGTGCATGAGAGGAGACTAATACTACAGATTTGTAACAGTGCTAAATATAATATGATAAATACCCATAGTCACATGTTGGTTGAGGAATTTTATCATGTGGCTATGAATAAAACCCAGTGATGAGTATAAAACTACTAAAGAAATCAACCTCAAAGCCACAGAAAAAACCAGTGGTCTTCTGCTAGACAGTATTTCGCAGCATTGATCTTTTTAATTTTATCATTATTTGTAACTGGCCTACTATGACTTTTGTAGGTCTAGCATGGTTACAAGTTCTCCAAACAAGCACTAATACATTTTATTATAATTTTAAATAGAGTGCTGCTGAAGCTAGCAAAATGACAGCTTAAAACCTGTTTTTTATTTGTTGCAGACTTTCTGAAAATACCTCTTGTGCTTTCTCCCTGCTGTTTCTTAATGAGGCTTTCTTTATTCCATGACAAGGTATCACACCATTATCTAGCTACAGATGAGTCTTCACATGTCTTTTCAGTTCCCATTCATGCACTGGCACAACTCAGAGCAGTACTTAATCATGTTCCATTTTTGATTCCTCTTAGTGGTACAGAGCAGCCATAACTGAATAGAGTGCCTGGCAAAGTATGAATCATCAGGATGTCAGCTGCAGCACAAGAGTGGCTCTGACAAATGATGCACAAGGTCTTGCTGATGGTTTTGCTCCCACCCTTGTTACACCTTGAGAAAAAATCTAGATAGGGTTAAGCTCCCTATCTTCTCATCCTTTTGGCAATCTGTCCCCATTAACAGCTTGGCTCTCACTCTGTGGCATAGAGAAGAATTTTTGAGAGGTAGTAAGTAATGCCACAGCTCCCATATAGGTTTTGAATATTGAGGACAATGGAACCACTGAAAATAGATTATGTCTCCCCAACTAATTTAGTTACTTGTTTTACATGTTGCATTTCACATGAGGTAACGTATAGCTACATATGATCGCATTTAGAACATTTCCCTGCTGTGACACATATCACAGAATCACAGATTCTAGCTAAGAAGGGACCCACAAGGATCATCGAGTCCAGCTCCTGGCCCTGCACAGCACTATCCCCAAGAGTCACACCACGTGCCTGAGAGCATTGTCCAAATGCTTCTTGAACTCTGTCAGGCTGGTGCTGTGACCACTTCTCTGGGGAGCCTGTCCCAGTGCCCAACCCCGCTCTGGGTGAAGAGCCTTTTTCTAGTACCCAACCTAAACCTCCCCTGACACAACTTCAGACCCTTGGGTCCCATCAGTGGTCACCACAGAGAAGAGATCAGTGCCTGCCCATCCTCTTCCCCCCACCAGGAAGTTGCAGACTGCAGTGAGGTCTGTCCTCAGTCTCACCAGGCTGAACAGACCAAGTGACCTCAGCCACTCCTCATACAGCTTCCCCCAAAGGCCGTTCACCATCCTTACAGCCCTCCTTTGGATACTCTCTGACAACTTAATGTCTTTTCTATATTGTGGTGTCCAAAAGCAGTAAATACACTAAGAAACCACTCAGAAGCCTTTTTGCATTCTAGGTACTTGCCTAGTGTCACTTTAAATTTTTTAAATTATGGCCTTATAGTATTTAGTTAGTCCTTGGAAAAGATAAGGGTTAATGTCTTCCTAGAAACCACAAAGCCAATTAATGAAGATTCAGAGGAACCAAGCTTCTTTAGTCCTATCATTTGAGTGTATTTTTTTTTTTATTTATAATAATTACTATACTTGCTTTTTGCATCATGTTCCTTAATCCCCATTTCTAAAGCATTTTCCAATGCCTGTATCACTTTGCTCATTTATTAAATGGGGAAAAACTGCCACTTGGAGGAAGAAAATAAAATGCTTCCAGTCATCTAGAAAACTCATGGTTCATCCAGGGCACTCTCCACAAAATTCATTGCCCACTAGGTGCAGTTTGAGTGTCATTTTACTGTTTGTGATATGCTTGTTCAGAAGGCATTGTGACTTAAGGAGAGAGAGTAACATTTCTAGATTGCATAAAAATGGATGCTCAGGTCCTCAGCTTTTTGGTGAGGCTACACACATCTTACATAGGCACAAGTGGAGCTCACAGGGGAATAGATTTTAACCTCTGTTCTCTTACAGTCAAATATAACCTGCTTCCTGAGTTTTCCCAAATGTCATTGGCCATTTGGTCAGTTTGATCATCTGAAGTAAGAGCTGAGTTGCTGAGAATTTTTTAGGATTCTTGATATTCAGGGAATAGTATTTCTAAAAGTTTAAATTTTAAGATTGGAAATATTAATTATTCTTCAGTTGTACTTTGTATGAACTGTAGTTTAGGATCAAGGAAACTCCCATAGCTGGTCAGGCCACCAGTACAGCAAGCTGGGTTATCTGTGTGCAGCAGAAGTACATAGCTATGCATCTCTGAGTGGTTATTAATGGATATCGAATTCTTACAATAGCTTTATTGCTCACTGCAGATTCTGTGGTTTTATGCCAGTTTAGGTATCAGTACCTGAAACACCCCACGTACAATCCTGCCCTCAGAGTTGGACAGGCTGATACATGAGAACCAAGGGGTGATGCCTTAGGATTTAGCTTTTATATTTTTCAGATCCTGTCCTGCTTTAGTGTGTAACTCTAAAACTCCACAGCATGTTAGCTACTGTTCTCACATCCTGGTTAGACATAAAAAACCCTCTCTGGGCCTGGACTCAACGACACCTTGTTGTCCCAAGCCTTGAAATATGTAAACTGAGCCTCTGATGGGGGGAAGCAAACTTGGGGTAATTATATCATTACCTGAAACTGTAATTGGAGCATTAACCCTGATATGCAAATGGTCCAAACTTATAAAAGCGTGCAAAACCCATGACCCCATGTCCATCTTGGGTGCAGCCCCTCAGAGGCTTTTGACTGCCCAAGGTGTACCTTTGAAGGCCCTTCAATAAATACCCGCTTTTATTCTCTTAATCTTGTCTGGCCTGTGTTTTCAGGTAGCCATTCCAAGGCATCAGGGGCACCTAAAAATAGAAGGAAAAGAAAGAGGAGAAGAAAAGGAAAATAAAGGAAAACAGGAACACACCAAAGTTTAATATATGGGGCTCCCTGCACAATTTATCTGTTGCTTTGTCCAAAACAGTGAGTTTCAGATAAGGGTTTAATAGGCAAGAAGGTTGCTTGCATTTATTTTCAGGTCACAATGCGCTCCACATGGTAGCACTTAGTAGGAAGGGGATCCAGCTTCATATCATGTTTGATATTGCATTATTTCATGACAAAAACTATTTTGTGAGATCAAATATGAAAGAACCTCTAATGGTATTGTAGCAGCTGCCAGAGATTTTTTTTTATGTCCTATGTAATGAAAGAAATATGTAAAGGTAAGGAAATATATAGTTAAATCCCAGGTTTGAGCTAAAGCTCTTAAGCAAATTCCAAGGGACACCTCTAAGAGAAAACATGGAAAACAAGGAGTGTGACATTGTGGGTACAAGAACAGGGGCAGGCAACTGCTTCCAAAATTAACAAAATCTTTTATGGAGCAACAAACTCTATGCCTTAAATGTAGGATTGTTGCATGAACAACTTTATGAGCTTTTGGGCTCCTACTTTGTGATTTTTAATACATCAAGATTTATTTTATAGGTGACAATAACTTGGCATCATGTTGTTCAGATTTGGATTCATTCAACACAATTTTAAAAATTTGTTGTTTACAGATACATAGTCTCATACTTTTCTTTTACATAATTCAATATTTATTTTTGCTATTTCATTTTGCATGATGCATTTGCATGCATACCTTTCATTTATAGAGGTATTCGAAAAAATGTTTTGCAACCGGGCTTTATGTGGTCTGTAGAAAGCTGCATAAAGCTCTTTTGAACAGTATGAATTATATTAATGCAAGTGATTATCAGTTGTGAATAAGATTCACTGTATTATATTATTGATCATTTAAAGGTGACCCAGTGTAAATATTCAGTTAATGACGCAAGAAATTAGGGGAACAAAGGAACACTGTATTAATGAGAGAATGATGGAAAACAAATTGGTATTTTGTCAGAGATGTCACAAGGAAGGGATTAAATCTGAAGATAGACAAGGTTAAAGAAAGGTTAATACCATTAAAGGAAGAATGATTGCTAAAGTAACTGAAAGGAGATTTATGAAAGAGTGCATTCCACTGACTTGCAAATACGAGTATTGCAGGCAAAGGAGTGTGGATGACAAACTGTTTAAAGAAGGAGTGAAGGCAATGGAATACTGGAGTTATACTTCCTTTGGGAGGTCAAAGAAGCATGATATTGCAGTGTACAACTGCAAAATGAAGGAATGAGAAATACAAGGTTTTCAGTTAACGTATAGCGACTGTGGGGGGAAAGTTGGCAATCCACAGACTGCTGTTCTTATTTTCTGTCATAGAGCTGTTTCAGCCACTTTTTGACTAGCACTGGAATGATTCTACAGACTTGCTATATATGATTTTGATAGTAGCTATTTTGATAGCTACTTTAAGAAAGTTACTCAGTAATTGGAGATCTTCACCATTTTGAAGGGATTCCTACTGAGGGATTTTTTTTTTTTTTTTTTTGTGAGGCAGTGGTCTGCAACACTGAAAACATGCAATTTGTAAAGGCATAAACACTACAGTCACAGACTGGCCTATGTTGCTGTGAACATATACAACATTCAGCGGACATAGAAAAATGCAGACCATAAAGATGATTTTTCAAACTGGTTAGCTAACGATGCCTGCATAAGATTGGTTTAAAACCAAAAAGAAGTATCTTCTCCCTGTCTCTCCATCCAGTCCTCTTTTCCTATGTTCTATGGCCTTTTCATTAATAGAGAAGTCATCATTAGGAATACTATGGTGGAAATTCATGCATTGAGTAAATATTGGTAATTCCTTCACTTTCATCTGATGTACAGCATTTTTGTTTACATGTTGGATTTGTTTGGTTTTGATGGAGACATAGGCTTGGCAAAGCCTATGCTTGAAAAAGCAGTCTCATGTTTCAAGCAAAACTATGTTAGCTGGCAACTGTGCTTCCCTCTTTAACAAAACATTCAATCCATATGATAAAAGGCAGTCACAGAGAAATTTATTCACTTAAAGGTTTTTCTTTCTTCCCTTTATTTTTACACTTGTCTTATATTCCACGCACAATGACTATCTTGCTGCATTTTTAGTACAGTTCTACTACATTTAGTAAATTTCTGTATTTAATGGAATTAGAACTTATAAGCTGTTTTAGTTGCAATGTTTTACAGTGTTGTGGGCTTGTTTGAAATTTCAGTTTCAAGTAGTGACCAGCTTTCTCATGCTTTTAAACTGTGAAGAAAAATGAATTTATTGAGATTCAGTCAGTTAATTTGAAAGTCTCACCTGTAATAATAGGTTTGCAAAGGAAAAAGCTGAAAACTTTCAGTGTGTGATATCTGATTTACTTTATGATAGCTACTTAATTTTGTAAGATTTAATGCTTTGTAACTTATCAGGAATTGGAATAATTATGTAATTCATGAAAGAATAGGAAGTTTTGTAGTTGCATACCAATTCTCAACAGGCAGTTTCCCATATCTCCAACCCTCTGAAAATTGGTTCAAGCATGATCTTTATTACATT
The DNA here is from genome assembly GCF_965178545.1 of Coloeus monedula. Taxonomy (NCBI): domain Eukaryota; kingdom Metazoa; phylum Chordata; class Aves; order Passeriformes; family Corvidae; genus Coloeus; species Coloeus monedula. The sequence continues at coordinate 46,223,941 of NC_138822.1, read as the reverse complement.
TTGCTGACTTTTTATTTTGGCTCCTGCTTGCTGCCAGTAAAAACAGCATTTCCCTTTTTATTATGTAAAATTTTGCTAAAACCTCACAGGTTCTAGAATGTGTAAACACTTCTTCTAGTTAAGGAGAGTATTTTATATAAAGCATAAAGGAATATAGTCACACACATGAAACTGAAATGCTCACTGGAGTATCTCATACTGTTAACAGCTGTCAGTAAGATAACAGGTGAAGGCAAAGTCATTAACTTTACATCCTGTAGCAAGTATTTCATGCTTCTTCTGTATATGCTATAGGAACTTTTTAGACTATCAGTAGGGAATACCATAGAAATTAATAAGATCTCTGCTTCAACGTGGTGTGCTTGATTCTGTGGAACAAGCTTTGGAAATGCTCTCCAGTATTGAAGTGTTCAGCCATTACACAACAGCAGTGGGACATCATGAAAGATTTTTATATTTTTATTGTCTCATTGTCTTGGGAATGATTGATGTAACTCATCCTTTCTTTGTATAGCACCTGCTGTGAGTGCAGACAGGTACAGGGAAAGGATTTATTTTTAGGATTATTTTCCACGAGAAAATTTATAAACTATAGATACAAACATAATCACCAACCTAAATACTTCATCTTCTCTAATCACATTTTGGAAAGATACATAATAAGACAAATTATGAAAATCTTGACTGAGCCAAGATTAGCTAAGTGATTGATATATGGCACAATTTCCAAATTTTATCCTTGTGACCATGTTTTATATCAGTCTGAGAAATAAGAGGACAGCCTTAATAGAGGCTAGGTGAACTTCTCAGGTCTTGTTTAAGAAACATTAAACAGCACTAGTCAATTCAGGGCAAATTTTTTTTGAACCCTGCAGAGGCTCCCCAGCTAAAGACTTGATGGTGTTTGCATTAAGAAGAAACCAAACATACTCATCTATCACTTGGGACACAGAACACAGAAAATGTCCCCGTTCTGCTTAGGAGAAAGTAAACATCCCCAGGATGTCAAATCAAAAGGAACAACATTCCAAATCAACAAAAAAAGGAGAGGAAAAACTATTCCAGCGTGAACATAAAGACTGTGTGGCACACAGTGCTCACAGAGTTCATCAAGACTCTGATGCCTCCAAGAAGCAACTCCCCTTCTCCTTACTGAACACAGTCTCTTTAATGGAACAGCATAGAAAGCATAAGCAACCATGAAATTATACTGCAAATCGAATGGGTGATACAGGAGAAAATGAACACCTGGAACTCAAGGAAGTTAACACACCTAATTATTCTGCTAACAGCTGCCCAAAATACAGTATTTTAGTGGGTAAATTTTCAAATACATAATCAGCATCTAGAAATGCTGCATCTGCCTATTCAGAAATTCCCTACTGTGGCTAGCAAACAACAATACATTGAAATCTACTGGTGTCTTGTTATACACCGTGGTCTTCTCTGGAAATCTCTTGAATATGATTTATGCTTTGCTTGCCACTGCAATGCTCAGGCAGTTCCAATCCTATCTGGAAAGGACAACAACATGGATGCAGCATCTACCTTAGCTCTTTGCTACCTTGTACCAACCATTCTGAGCTAGCCACAGATCTACATGAAGGTATATACCATGTTCACTTCAGATAAGGGGTCTGAGGGCATTTTGCTTGGTACTCTTCTGTTGCTTAGAGCAGTATGTGCTCTTTCGCTAACTGCTATGACGTGCATAAATGTATTACATATGTGGTGGTCATGTGCATTGATCATTATATTTACCATGCACCTTTGTGTACCTCACCTGCAGTTCATCCTATCAGTCTACCTCCCCCAGTATTTATTCTAACATTCCAAACTTCTGAAAAGCTTCAAACAGCTGGGACTGTTTCTTTTTTCTTCTTTTCCTTTTTCCTCCCAAACTTATCAAATATATATTTCCTTCTTTTTCCCTAACAGGGGACATTTTTTCCTACCAAATTAATACTGACCAAAAGACCAAATGCTGATATTTTGCCCTGAACCAAAGTATAGTATCCACTGTGTCTCATGAAAGTGCAAAGCTTAATGAGGGGCTTTGGCAACATACCTTGGGGAAGAGGAGATTGCTAGGGTTCTCAGGAAGCAGCCAACAATTCTCTGGTATTTGGAATATCCTTTCCTAAATATTCCAGGTTTGAAGTAATGGAATTCTTATCTATAGCAGTACTATTTCTGGTGGCTTTTAATAGTTTCAAGTATTATTTGTAAGTGTCAAAGATTTACTATTAGTAATTCTCTAAGACAAGGCAGCTGTACTAGTTCTATATGTAGTAGTAGCATGTTATTAAAGATCAAGGCTAAAAAAATAGTCCCCATAACTTTTTTTTAACCTCAAATGTTTTGCATTTATTAAATGTGGGAGTGGCAAACTCCATACAGACTGTCTGAAGTAACATAACGTTCGTATTGGCATTCACTTGGTTTGTAATACCTTTATAATACCTAATGAAATACCAATATTTCATTATTTGTATCATTGCCACTTATTTTGTGACTATTTAAAATGATGGTCATTCGAAGGTAATATTACCAAGTGTTCTTTCTACCTATTGAAGTTTATGCATATTAGTAATTTACTTTCATCTTGGTTTTTTATTTGTTCCTCTTTTTTATATAGCTGTGTATTATATCCTTTCCCATGGCTTTCTTAAATGCCTTGGTTTGTTGTTTGTTTTTTTTAATTCCTGGGTCTATTTTTCACAGCTCCTAGTATATTACAGTGATCTTTAGCCATATGTTCAGGTGTGTATGAGAACTTTTTGTGCAGTTATCTTGTTGTGCAGCAAGAAAACTGGCTAAATTGATGGTGTAAAAATCAAGCTGACTAAAAAAGGCAGGTTTTGCTATTCTGACTATGGGATAGAAATGCACACTGGACAACAGTGGGATATGTTCAGTCAGAAACATGAAAAATTATGTTACCAAACTTCTTCCCCTCAAGCTTCTCCCAGTGTACCATAAACAGAACCATAAACAGTTTCAGGAATGAAATAATAATACTGACATTTAAGAAAGCATTAACACAATCAATAGTAGAAAACAAATACAAATTCTCCCATGTTTTCCCTTGACAAAAAAAAGGAGTAAAATGATTAAAAGAGTTACATGAGTTATGAACTCAACTCACTGTGCGAATATGGGCATTACACCCAAAGCTTGAAGTTGTGTTCTGCAAATGTGTTGGACATTTTGTCTTGACAGGTTGCCTGATAAGCAGTTGCTGTTTCCCAAGAAAGAACTTTGGAACTTTCACAAACAAGCCTTTAGTTCATCAGGGGTTTCTGATTTGAAAGGATGAAATGTAAAAAAGTAATTTAAGTCACACACTCACTATTAAGTCACAGGACTTCACTATATGGGTATGTACTGACAGGGATATCTCATAGAAAATTGAAAGCAATGGCGATCAGAAAAGAGGAAACTTCTAAAAAAAAACCAAGAAAGAATGCAAGAATGGAATAATATGAAAGCTGAATGGGAGTAAGTAGTTCGAACATCAGCTGGTCTTCTTAAATTGTGAAAAGAAAAACAGCAACTTTAACTTCAGCAGCTGTGATAGTCGTATGCTCAAGCAGACTTTAAATCTTGAATGTAAGTCTAATGCAAGGTAGCCTATAATTCAGACTAGTGATGTCATTGCAATTAAATTTAAAATCCATCTGAAAAGCCACAATTCAACCTAGGTTCAAGACAGAGAGTGTTTTGTCTTAGTGACTTTGTTCTTTCAGATAATCCATTTTGCTTTTTCATAGGTCAAAATGCAATGAGTGCCTTGCTATCCAGTTTCTTCAAGTAAGAAATAAGGACAAGGTGGCGTAAGAATACATATTTGGAGGAAGATGCTAGGTAACAGAGAATTCTACATGCTGAGGCCTTCTCAAAAAGATGGGTGGAAATATAGTAGCAACTTCCCACCAGCTCTATTTTGCAAACAGTGAACATGGAGGTAAAACCAGGCAGGAGTGAACCACCAGGGTGAACAGGAGAAGGAGCTGAGTAGATGAGCTGGAGAGGAAGATAATTAAATATGACTGTGTTAGTGGGCTTGTGAGCAAAAATGCACCAAGTAGTTGGGTTGTGTAGTGTTGCTATTTTCAGCAAGATTCCTTTCAGAACCAGTGTCAGAATACGGGTCTTAGTAGTTTTATTACTAAAGATTTATAACAAACCAAGGGACAGTAGGGTTCACCCTGTCAACATTTCTCATTTTGGCACCAACACAAATTTCAGTTAATCCAGTATTTATTTCCAACCCTAAGTTTATTCAACCCAAAATTTCTTATCTACTCTATGTGTGTACTCATACTGATAGCATTTTATTCACAGGGATACAAGGGCCTGTTATGTTCAGAAAACTGAAAAGAAGCAAAAGTTTAACATGTTTTGTACTTAAGTCTTACCAGAAGTGGTAAAACCTAAGGGTTTTATTCATTCATGGTCAGAGCCCAGGAGAGACTGTGGGCAAGCAAGCACCTTGGCCTGGCCACTGCCAGCACTTGGTGCACGGCGGCCAAGAACCCACAACCCATTCTGGGGCCACCGTGTCCCTGTCACTTTGGTCTCCCTTTGGAGCCACCCCCTGAGCCGCACGCGCAGGGCCCGACTGGCTTTGCCCATCTTGCTGGTTCACCATGCGAGCTTTCAGCGCGCAGGCAACACAGGCGCCTCAGTTCCCTGTCGCGAGGGTCCCCTGGGAGTCCACGGGCCCTGAAGACCAACAGGGCTCCTGTCCCAGCTCTGGCTCACGATCCTCTGTATTTGAGTCGGGAAGCTAAGTGTCTGCAGCTGGGGCAGGCTGAATCACAGATTCGGAATCGAAGAATCACAGATTATCCTGAGTTGGAAGGGGCTCGCAAGGACCATGGAAATCCAACTCCTGGCTCTGTGCAGGACATCTCCAAGTCACACCATGTGCCTGAGAGCCTTGTCCAAACGCTTCTGAACCTCAGACAAGCTTGGTACTGGATGGTCTGTCCCAGTGCCAGACACCCTAGGCGTGAAAAACCTTCTCCTAATATCCAGCCTAAGCCTGACACGGGTTCCAGCAGCAGGCCCCGCGCTCTCCCGCCTCAGCACAGGACAGCCAGGCTGCCCGGCCCCGCCGCTCGTGCCCGCCCGGCCCCGCCCCCCCGCGCAGGCGCGGCGCGGGGCAGCGGGGCAGCGCGCGCCAAAGTTCCAATGGTGCGGCGCGCGGCGGGCGCGGGTAAGGCGCGGGAGGGGCGGGACGGCGGCGGGCGCGGGGAGCTCCGGCGGGACCTGCCCGGGACTGGAGGGGAGCGGCAGCTGCTCGCCCGCCCTGTCCCCTAGGGCCGCGCGCCGGTGGTCGCGGGCCGGGGACTGTCGTGGTGGGAAGGGGGTGCGCCAGTGCGGATCATCCGCCTGCCTCCGCGCCCTCGCCCTCCGCTGGAGCTGGCGGCGAGGAACCCGCCGGGGAAGGGGAGACATGGGCACCGAGGCGTCGGGCCGGCCGTCCCCGGCCTCCCCGGGGCTCTGAGGTTGGCAGAGGAAGGTGGCGATGAGGCCGGGCCTGTGCTACATCCTGAGAGCTGCGCTTGGCCCGGGCCCCCGGCTGCTGCCCGAGCTACTGCGTGCCGCATTCCTGTGGTCGTTGTGTTATCCACGCCAGCGTGCCCCGTCCAGCCTGGCCTTGAGCACTTCCTGGGATCAGGCATCCACAGTTTCTCCGGGCAGCCTGTGCTAGTGCCTCACCGCTCTGAGGGTGAAAAGTTTCTATCTAACAATCTAAACTTAATCTGTCTAAGGCCATTCCCCCTTGTCCTGTCACTACATTTCCCCGTAAAAAGTCCGTGTCCAGCCTTCTTGTATTCCCCGTATAGGTACTATCTGGTACTGAAAACATCTGCAAAGAGAGACATCAACATCTGTGCTGTCTGTGTCTTGCTATTTCCCCTCTTTCTAGGGAGGAAACAGTGATAAAAGGTCATTTTGTGATATATGTGCAAGATGGGTGCAACAAGAATGCATGGGTACCTTACTAAATGGTTGATAGAGGGAGGGGGAGTAAAAAGTTAACAGCTTTGTTTCTGATTCAGCAGACTTTGCCAGCGTTTGTACTGTGCAGTCTGACACTTGCAGACATCTGCTGTGGTGGAGGAACTCCAGTAGAGTAGGCTTTTAAAGAATACTGTCAGAAAATGTAGCTGGCCTTTTACTTAAACGAAAGATTAGGGAAGACAGATGTCCCGTAAGTGCTGGGAGAATTTGACGTTTTAAGTTTTGGGGTTTGGTTCACAAATGTAGGTCATCAAACTTCCACTCCTCTCAAAAATTTTCCGAATGGCCATTTTTCATGTGGGAGAATAACTAAAATAACTAAACTGGGATAATCCTCTCTATCAGAGTGAAGAATCCTTTAGGTAAAATTACTGTGATATAACAATCTAGTGATGGGCTTTTGAAAACTAGGAGAATCTTCAGAATCTGGGAATTTTTTCTGATATGTAATTAAAGGATCTGAAGCTTCCCCCGTATCACTCCCAGTGCAAACTCTGAATCTGTTATGTGAAAGGAAAGGTTTCTTGTCTGCGCCCATTAAATTAATTCAGTTTATGTTCCGAGTTACATGGATTACTTGCTGCATTATTTGGGTCTATGTTCTCCCCTTCTTTGCTCAAGATTGAAAAGTTGTGTCATAAGAATTCATCACCAAACGGTATTTGAAGCAGAAATGGAGCCATTGCGGAAGGTGCCGTGTGAGGCGCTGCCAAGCCCATGGAAACACGTTGGAGTTTGCGGTTCCTGGGAATGCCTGGGGCGCGTTTGGCGCGGCGGGGCGGGTGCTCACTGCTGCCACCGGCTGGGCAGCGGCGGCTCTGCCGGGCTGGGCCCCTCAGCAGAGGCTTGGCTCCAGAGATCGTGGCAGTGGGAAAACGTGAGCCGGGAACAGATCCCGAAGGTTATCTTCTCACTTACAAGCATGGATCAGGTTTTGATAGTAACTTCTGTGCTTTTTATCGTAGTTTCCTCAGGAAGTGAGATCTGTGTGATTCTGCCTCTCCATAACTTTAGCTACTAAGAATTGAACCTGATAATTTTAACCAAGTTTGAAAGCAGGATAAAGGTTTTATGGTGAATTGCTCCAAACCGGGCCAAGAGACACTTCAGAGACAGAGAAGCAGGTATTTGCTTTATTCAGCACCAGGTGTGTGGGGGATCATTCCTCCTAACACACACACAGAGCACTCCATACAGTCCAGTATTATGGCTAAAATTCATGAATATTCATCACATTCCTTGGGGAGGAGTGGTCATACAAATTACTTTTGGAAGTCATTAATATCATTAGCATACGTGCCATGCATGTGCTGTGTACCCCGGTGGCTGCACTGAGGAAGGGTCCTCCTCCTAGTGAAGGCTAGTAGCCTTCATCACAGTGCAGTCTTCACCTTTCTTTCTGGAGCATGCGCAGTCCTTTGTGGAATGACTTGGCAGCTTTTGTGCTGGTTTAAAACAAATTCTTGTTCTTATCTTGACAAGATTAAGGCAAATCCTGCTTCTTAGGTTTTGTGATTAACATTTCCTGTCTCTTAATAGTTAACTGTGCTTACATGAGTTAACTATTGATCATCCCTTTCTCAGTGGCAATTCTATTCCTATATATAGCCTAAAATTTGAAGGTGGGGCCAAAGAGAAAGACTGTTATTCACCATGTTGTTGGGCAGCAGTCCTCCAGGACTGGACCACCTCCCTTACAAACACAGGCTGAGAAAGTTGGGACTGTTCAGGTTAAAGAAGAGGAAATTGTGTGGAGAACTCATAGCAACCTTCCAGTATCTGGAGGGGGCTTACAGGGAAGCTGAAGACAGACTCTTCATCAGGAACTGCAGTGCTAAGACAAGGGGGAATGGGTTCAAACTGATAGAGGGGAGCTTTGGGTTTTGTATTAGGAAGAAGTTCTTTCCTGTGAGGGTGGTGAGACACTGGAACAAGCTAGCCTGGTACGTTTTGGATGCCCCATCCCTGGAAGTGTTCAAGGTCAGGTTGCATAAGTCCTTGAGCAACCTCGTCTAGAGGGCAATGTACCTGCCCATGGCAGGGAAGGTTGGGGCTAGATGATCTGTAAGGTCCCTTCCAACTCATTAACATTCTATGGTTCTGTGATTCCATCTGGTCAGCATATGCATAGGGACCAGCTGGGTGGTGTGCACATGAAATTAACCACAGGATACCATGCGTGAAAGTGTCATAATGGTGGGAATTGGGGTGATGTTATGAGGAGTTAAAGCAACAAAGGATACCCCTTTGAAGGCAGTCGACACAGTTCTATCAGTGGAGCAGCCTTGGGCGCTCAGTGTGCTTTTAAATTATAATTTCTTTTCTTCTTCCCTGAGGCATATGTTTCAGTATACTGCCCTACAATTGTGAAGGTGCTGCTTTTGGCAAAGATGTCTTTTAAAATACATCTGGGCGGAGGATCTTGTGAAGGGTGATGGAGATAAGTGAAACAAGTTTTTCCTGAAAGAAGAATGCAGGAAGTGTTAGAATCCTTCGATATACATGGAATAATTTTTGACATTTACAGGAAGATTTATATATTGCATGAGATTGTTCCCAAATAAAAATCTTCAATCTTTGATTTATCAGATGATTTTTTAAAAATTATTTTTAATGAGTACAACATATTTTGTTCCAACCTGATCTAAACAATGCACAAAAGTATGCCAGATTGTAACAGTCTTACTACATGTATAAATGGTAGAACAGCTTTCAAAAATCAATTCTTAAATTAGACAATTCAGCTTTCACCAAGAATGGTATTCCCAGACTATATTTTTCAGTTAATGCTATAATTAATTGCTGTCGTTGTTAATGTTATTAAAATGAAGACAGTGGTAATACACACTAAAAATCTGTCATTTCTTTCATGCAGCTTTGGAATTAGAAAATTCTTTGTGCTTGAGACTTGGTAGTACATACCACCAGCTCCCAAGAACACTTTCGGACCATTGCAGTTAATCTGCTTTCTAAAGTATAAGAATGTACAATATGTTAAATATTCTGTCCTTGGTGAGGGACAGTAACTTTGCAAGTACTACAAAAGTATTTAAAAATTACTAAGTCTTAGTTATGTGTTTTACTATAGAAATAATACTGATTTTAGATGGCTAAGACAAATGGCATCTGATGATTCTGAGTTGCAAAATACTCTTTATTAGTATTATATTAATCATAAACTCATTAAACATAAATAATAAACTAATAAAGAGAAATCTAGATTATTTATATTAACAATTATAATCTACTCTTCTGAATTTGGGAAGTTTTCGTTACAGCTTCTTTAAAATTTGGTCAAGAATGGTTTTACTCTGTGTAATGGTAAAGGGCAGACTCCTGTCAGATGCTGTTCATGAGAGAATTCTTTTTTTAACTGTCTGCATAGTTGTGACATAGTACTTCTCCATGCATTTTTAACTTCCAATAGAAATTATATTTCTAAGCAATGCTGTGAGCTATAGTTTCATAATTTTACTAGTCATGAGATGTACAGGTATTACTGGACACAGTCTAAAGACAGATGACTTGCTCAAGTGTAACCTGCACAGAATAATTTATGGTAATCCTGAAAAATAAAGCCCACAAGGCTACTGCAGCACAAGGAACTTTGTAAATATTTGAGAGGAATAATAAAAAAAAATTTAAGTGGCGTAAATCTGTTGTTACCTGATATTTGGTTTTAGTTTGTTTTTGAAGTAAATGAGTATATAAAAATGTACTATTCTTTAAAATCAGAGCAGAACTAATCAGACTTCTGTGGAGGTGAAGTAGCAAGACCCTCATTTAACTAACTTTAATGATTTCTCTAGTGTCATGTGTGAGATGTGTCATCTGTGAGAATTGGACTTACAGGGTTCTGACTCCTGAAGCCAAATTTCAGTGCTGTCCCTTTTCCCTGTTAGTAGATTCTTTGGACATGTTTTTATTATAAATCTTGATTAACTATGTGTCAGTATTGAAGTATTCCAAACAGGATTGTAATAAGGTATCACAGTGCACAACTAAATTGACACATGTGAGTGTCCAAGGAGAAAAGGCCAAGAGACATACCACTAGCTAGTATTTCTTTTTCTTTGCTGTACATCAGAAGTTCTCATCTGTCATCAACTGACCACATTCATAAGGATCTTCCTTCCCATAAGAGAAAAACACAGCTTTAATTTCATGCCAAGGGCAAAACTGTGAGGTTTGCATGCACATATGTGATAGAGGCGCTATTGGCAAGTCAGAGGATCCACTGTTAACACATTAAAAAGTAAAGGCTCATAAAACATGCAGGAATAATTTACTGAAAATTCCACAAATCACTGTCTCATTGATTTGAATGTCAGTTCCCTGTCTTGAGTCTAAATGCCCACAGAGCTAATTGTTTCTGCAGTATGAGTTTGACTGAGTGAATCACTGAAAGTCTTTGCTCTAGATGTTTCTGAGGAAACTTATCTCTTCTTGTTTGTGAAGAATGAATAGCCTGATTTAATGCCTGTGAATAGCATGAAACCTTGTCAATGGGCTCCAGGGACAAATATCTGTGGGAGTGTGTTAAGATAATGTACAACAAAAAGGTGTAAATGTTGATGTGAGTGTCATGAAGTCATTTTTATTCTTCTGAAAAATACATTTTGCTTTTTCCGTCAGGTGTACTTAGTACCATAAATACATCTTTATTCTATTGATTTTATTCTGTGGCTATTTCTGAGTGTGAGTATTTAGAGAGAGAGGAGGGAAAAGTATGAGGCTCTTTTCTTTTATGCCAGAGAAATGCATTCTTTCATTTGCGAGCTTGCTTTCACTGTGGACTCTGAATACTTTTCACAGATTTTTACTTACGTTTACTAAGCTGTCACTGTTCATATAAAGGTAAGTATGTGTAATGTAAACTGGAAAGAAAATACTTTTCTGTTGTTGAGTGGTCATTTTCTTTTTGGTGGAATATTAACTGCCATTGTAAGAATTGTCATGTCATGCTTGAGGAGCTTGAGTTGAATTACAGATTATCTTTGAGAAAATCCTTGAAAAACAGTGTTTCCTAATAGGCTAGAACTTATGAGATTTGTGTGCTTTGTCTCTTTTTGTCATTTGTTTTCTCAGTGACTTTGAACTAATTGTTTTCTGTTTGTGCCTCTGTTTCTTTATGCTTAAGCAGAAATGCTTTAACTCTGTAGAACTGAGGGATTTCAGTGAAAGGTATGTGATTCATTACTAAATAAATATTAGAGGTTCTTATAAAAATGGGGAGAAAGAATTTACTTAGTATAAGAGTTACAACTGGACTGTATGAGTAGCTCTGGATATCAGTACCATAGTCAGTATTTTACCTTATGTTCAAACACTCGGTATAAAGAGTTTGGAACATATGTCTTCTTCTCCTATTCCTGGATAAGCCAGGGGTGAAGCTTAATTTAGCAGTTGCATGGCTATTAAAGAAGCATTGTTGGAAATATGAAGCCTCTTAGTGTTCATTCATAGTTTAATTGAAGAAAGAAAGGCTAGTAGTCATTCTTCTCTACATCTAAATAGGTTGTGTCCCTGTTGTTTTCCCTCTTGACCCCCACATCTTCTTAGCTGGAGGAAGATTATATTCTGGCAGGAACTTTTTTAGGCTTTCCCACTGCCTCCTTGTAATTTTAGTATGTACAGAAGTGAGTGCTATTCCTTGATACTCTAATACAAAGGAATACACATTTTCTACTATTTTACAGGTCATATGTGACTCCTCTGACAAGAGGATTAATGTTCTAACTTGCTGTGTGGTTTAATGTATGTGCTTCTGCTTGGACGTGAAGGAATTACTGTATAGTATATTTGTTAATTGCAGAACTTAAAATGAAATTTCTAAAAAAGAAAGTGCCAAGGATTGGTGTATATGCAACATCCCTTCACTGATAGCTCAAAGTATGCAACTGACACAAAAGAAATGCTGTTTATTCTATGGTGAAACTTTGAATTAATCTCTACCTAAGTGGGTTTTTTTTCCCAGAGGATTTGAATTTTAAGGAAATAAATTTCTCTGTATTCTACTCAAGTAACATAAAAGTTGACAGAAGAGGAGGATCTGTGTTGAGGGAAACTTGGGTGGTTGGTTTGGTTTATGTTCAGATCAGAATGGAACAGAATAGACTATTTTGTTGGGACAAAAATCATCTAGTCCAACTGCTTGACCAATTCACAGCTGAACAAATGTTAACTTTGGTTAAGTGCATTGTCCAGAGGCCTCTTCTTAAGCTGCTTGACAAGCATGGAGCAAAATCCATATCTGTAGGAAGCCTGTTCCAGTGTTTGACCACTCTCCTGGTAAAGAAAGGTTTCCCAGTGTCCAGTCTGAACCTCACCTGATGAAGCTTTGAACCATTCACACATATCCTGTTACTGGATTCCAGGAAATTCTGGGAAGAGATCAGCACCTCCCTCTGCATGTCCCCTTCTCAGGAAGCTGTACAGAGCAATGAGGTCACCTCTCAGCCTCCTCTCCAAACTAGACAAACCCAGAGCCCTCAGCCGCTCCTCACGGGATGTGCCTTCCAGCCCTTCCACCAGCTCTGCCGTCCTTCTCTGGACCATTCAAGGACCTTCCCGTCCTTCTCAAACTCTGGGCCCTGCACAGCACACAGGACTCAGGGTGAGGCCGCACCATGGCTGCATCCAGCAGGATGATCCCGATCCCAGCTGGTGCTGCCGTGTCTGATGCAGCCGGGATGGGGTTTGCCCTCCTGGCTGCCCGGGCACACACTGCTGACCCACACTGAGCTGCTGCCCACCAGCACCCCCAGATCATTTTTTTTCTGAAGTGTTGTTCTGTAGAGAAGAGGTTGAAGAAAGCCTTGTAGACATCTGAAATGACAGTATAAAATCTCTAATACTGGTTTTAAGCTATGGGAGACGGTGGTAACCACATGTAAAGGTTTAACTGAAAAAGTAAAATTGATATTTGGTACAAAAATTGCTCATTGTCTAGATAACTATAATTCATTCATTTCACTTTGGCTTACATGAAGCTTTGTGAGAGCGTATTTGCTAGAATTGGGTACTGAAAACAGTATAGTCAGATAACCCAGATAACTGTTATGTGTCAAGCAACTGATGAGATAGGGAGTGATGCATTAGCTGGCAGATTTGATACAGGAGAATGGGTACAAACAATAGTGTCTCGGTTTGAGACAAGTTTAGGGGAAAATGTTTTGGAAGGAACGTCTCCTCCCCACAAGACAGGTTTTAGCACTCCCTCCCCCACCAATACGAAAGGAATTTCTTGGATGAAAGTGAAAAAATTATTTATTTAACAAGCAGAGTGCTGGCAAGGCACAGGAAACAAATGAGTAGTGTCAGATAATAAACCTCCTCGATGTGGAGAAAGCCAGTGTGTTTAAAGTTCCCTCTGTAGCTGGCTCAGCCCCTCCTGCGGCCCAAGGCCAGGATGCAGCATCCCCATGGCCTCCCTGCCAGTCCTTGGGGTCCGATGGTCTGGTTCTCATGTCACAGCTCAGCTGAACAGTTCCACAAGAAGAAGTTCAGAGGATTTTGGTATGCCAGTAGGGGAATATTCCTTGCCTCAGCTAACAGGCTGGCTAAAAGCAGGGAGATGCTCCCTCGGCTCTGCAGCAGTGAGAACGCGGGGGAGTGTGTGAGTCCTTGAACACAAACCATGCTGAAGCATTTGCTCAGCTTCTCTCCCTCCTCTCCTGGACCCAGCTTAAAGCTACAGGACCCATTTCTGAGCAATAAGCAGATTATAGGGAAATACAGTATTATCACAAAATCACCCCAAGACAAATAGATTTAATCGAACAAGAATTTACCATTATTGCTAAAAAGTCTAATTTTTCTAATGTGGTTACTTGGTAAGCTCTTGTGTGGATGAGCTTCTCACTGTCATGAAAACTTAATGTGAAATTTGGGTTTCATTGAGACTAGCAAAAATTTTGCCATTGATGTAAACAGAACCAGCACTTAATTCCTTTCCCTGTAACCTGCAAAATAAGATCTAATTTATGTCATGTTTAGACTATTGTTATCAGAGACCGATGCACAATTGATGTGTGATGTTACTGTAACTGTTAGTGAAGGTAAAGTGGTGTTGGCAATGACTGGACTTTTTGCAAAGTGGTGTAAAAATATTTTACTTTTATTTTTATGTTGCCAGGTACCAGAGACAGTTCTGTACAGTTTGTCCAGAGTTGCCTTTGTTTGCATAATTGTTTTAGCTGCAGTGTCCCTTGTGTCATCTTTATTTCTGTTGTTGTCACAGAAGTCTGCTGAAAATGAGCTGGGCTGAAGGAAAAGGCTCTGTCCAGCAAACTAAATCCAGGGATATTTGAACATTAATTTTCATTAGAGCTATCCCCCCAAAACTTTATTCCTCGAGCGCTAGGAGAGATTTCTATGTTATAGTGACCTGAGTGTTACCAAATAGTTTTGTAAGGCTTGCTATTTAGATTGCAAGAAAAGATACATAATCCTTACTGAGGAAATATATTGAAAGGAGATGTACTTCACCCCCTTTCTCCCCCCTACATAGAAGATTATGAAGGTGGCTACTTGTTTGTGCTTCTGTTCACCATGCCCCAGGATATAAATTTTAGCTTCTGCTGTATTTTGTGGTATATTGTTGTTAGCTCTGTGGTGGATCACTGATCAGAGGAAAGCAATTCAGATACGGAAGAGCGAGCAGGGAGTTAAAGGGTGAGCTAGCAGCCCTCTGTTTCTTTCAAGTCTGGCTTTTGTTTTGGAAGGTCGTGTTGATCTGCTTAACATCAGTGTGCAGTGGTCAAATCTGGGATTTACTTTATTGCCTTGAAACAAATTTCCATTTTGCGCATCCATCTGATTCCCTGTACTGGTATGGACAGCTTTATGTGGGTCTTGCTGGATTGTGTTCTGGCTACTGCTGACATTGAAATTCTTTTAAACTAGGCTGTTGTATGTTTTGGTACTTTGCCGAATTGCGTAGTGTCTTCTGCCAGAGATGTAAAGGTACTTTACTTTATTGCCTCTTTTCGCCTCTTAAATTTAACTTTAAAAGTACTAGTGGTGTTGGCGTATTAGTAACTTTGTTGTGTTCCTTGCAGGAGTGGCTTCCAGTGGCTAGTGATCAGACTTTTTTACTCAATTTGTTCCTAAAAATCCATTAAGTGGGATGGTACTTACGTATTTTGTATTTGAAAGTACAGTTGATAACCTTCTTGCCCTGTTAAGATTCATTATGGAAAGGTAACAAATAACATCTGTTAAATTCGGTGATATCACTCCTGCTTTCACTGTTCCTATGGATAGGAGATAAGAGTTAGATGGATGTGCTGAGATATTATTTCTGTTTTTCCCATTAAAGAAGGTTTTATTCTTAATTCTTAAACCTCTTGAAATGGGGTAAGTCAGAGGGAAGATCTGCTGCTGCAAAATAAACTATTGGAACCAGAAAGTTCTAAAATTAATTTTTGTGTGAGGCAAATAAATAATATTTTTGGGGTCATGAAGCCTAATAAATGGAAATCACACAGTAAGCTGAGTTGGAAAGGACCCACAAGGATCAGCAAGTCCAGCTCCTGGTCCTGCACAGGACACCCTAAGAGTCACACCATGTACCTGTGAGCATTGTCCAAACACTTCTTGAATTCTTGTCAGACTGGTGCTGTGACCACTGCCCTGTTCCCAGTGCCCGGCCACCCTCTGGAAGAAGAAAGCTTTATCATGATCATACAGTCCTTTTGTGGGGAGAGGGAGATGTAATGTTTCAGAGTACCCAAGAAATACCTGGTATGAATCCCAGCAAAGCTTGCTTCCTCAGGGCATCAAGTCTTCTCTAGACCTGCAGAGCAACAGAATGCAACTGGAAACATCATTTTGCAGTTTGCAGTGATGCTCAGATTAAACCTGTGCAAGAGGTTTAATATATATGCTGCCCACAAAAGTAGTCCTGCTAGGGGCCACAGTCGCTTAAAGATGAAAACTCTGCTCTTTTTCCAGTTAGACCTGATAAAATGATTCAGAAGGCAACTCTGTTAAATTGCCCATTATCAGAGTAAATACAGGAAACAAATACAGAGCAGCAAGATAGAAGAGTTGGTTACTTTCTCCAGAATTTTTGGTCTAAACATTGAATGATAATGTCAGCCATCTGGTTGACATCTATTTAGTTTGCCAGATTTTACAGGTTGCTTAGCCAATATTGATTCCTTTCCTTTGGCAAAACTGTGTCCTTTGATTTATTTTCCAGGGGAAGGTACAGTGGCATGCAGTTTGTTTTAATTTGGAAAGTGTGCATATAGACAGGCAGTTTTCTATAATAGTTGTATTTTCTTGCTGTCATATCTGTGGATGTAGGCACAAAGAGAAATAGGCAAACTTGTTTTTATCTGAGAAGTTACTAAATAAAAAATGAACATTAATCAACTCTGGTTGTAAGCATACCAGTCTAAAATGAAAATGGAAGTTATTCTCTTGATTATTCCTGACTTCTGGACTGCTAGTGTGTGTAGATTAGACTTAATACCAACCTATAAACCAGCCTCTGAAGCTAATTTCTCAACAAGGGATACTGTGAAAAATAGGATGACAGGAATAAATAATGTATGTTTTTAATTTTCACATACTCTTGGGCCTTTCTGAAGTTTCTTAAAAAAAAAATTGCTTTTTTCCTAATAAACTATTTTTTAAATTTATTTTTGGGGGGCTGGTAACAGATTTTCTTTAAAGTAGGAAATAAATTATGTTTGCTCTTACTGTCTGTCTTAAATGTTAAATTTTCTTGGTAAGCAAAAGG
The DNA here is from genome assembly GCF_965178545.1 of Coloeus monedula. Lineage (NCBI taxonomy): Eukaryota > Metazoa > Chordata > Aves > Passeriformes > Corvidae > Coloeus > Coloeus monedula. The sequence goes on along the minus strand of NC_138822.1, from coordinate 46,207,152 downwards.
AGACTTGTCAAGGTGAAGATGAAAAATATACTTGAGAACAAGGTGAAAGAACCTAATAGATACTTTATGTAGAGAAATGATAAATAAGAAAACAGTAATGATGATCAGGATAATAGTTGCTTTTTTTCTTGGCATACCTTCAGAATATCCATTAGATAGTAAATTTGCGACATGATTATCATAATCTTTGAAACATCAAAAAAGTTAATACTCTTCTGCTCTATTACTGTATCAACCATGCTGTACCACCATTGCGTTAAGGGTGATTAAGGAGTCAAAGTGATGGTATCTTTTGATTATATAATATACTGAAGTGCTTACCTAATATCTGGTCTCCTAATTGCTAGTATTAGTCTCCTAATATCTAAATATGCACAAAAGGACTGTTCTACTGGTTTTGTAGGTATTAAAACCCCTTAAAAATAGTCTGGAATTTGGAACATACATTTATGTGTTTTGTTAGCTTAATGGTGACCTGTTCTGCTTGTGGCCTTTGGACCCTGATGTCACTAAGAGTATTTTTACCTGTTTCCTTATTTTGTGTTTTTCCTCATAAGCTAAGGTTGCTGGTGCGTAGGATTTAAGAGAGGAGGAGGTAGAGGAGGAGGAGTGGCAAGTAAAATGTTTGTTTGGAGCGTGGAGCTACTTGTCACTGATTAAAGGAAAAGTGAGAGCTCCATACCTTGAATGCAAGTTTTAGTCATATTTATTTGGAATGCTGTCACATAAGGCAATATTGTACCTTAATGGTATCTCAAAGATCCTTCTACTTGAAAAGCTTTATTTTAATTTAGCAGCTGAATTTACAAGATTAAAGAAAAATTAAGTCATATAAGTTCAATAATAATTTTTGTCAACCTACTAAAGTCAGATTTGGGGACTTTGCCTCAAGAGTTAGTGACTGATCTGTGTGTCTGGTATATTTTCTTTTTAATCAGGTTATTTATACATTTGGTAACTTCGCTGTGTGTTTTCCAGTAATGTTGAGATGAAGACAGGAGTAAGCTATATTAAACTAATTGCTCTTTTCAGGACTAGATGCTATAGTTAAAGTAAACAATCAATAAAATAACTATTTCATAGGAAACTTCCAATGAAAACAAACACATACAGCTTAAAAATCATGCTATTGGAAATAGGGTGCTCTTGGAAATAGTGTGGAATAAGTAGCGCTGTGATGCAGAAAACCCTAATGTGTATTAAATCAATCACATTCTTGGTCAAGGATGGTTTGAAGCACGTAGTAAATGCTAAACAAGGGCCAGTGGCCTATATGAATAGTGCAGGAATTCCTAGAAATGCCACTTCGTTGTATTCTTCTGTTGATCTCAGGACAATTTTATAAAAAGTGTGAATTGATGGTATTCCAAAGCAGAAAGCAGCAATGCCTTTATAATTTTTGTGATTATAATTCTTGAAAATCTACATTCAGCCCTGAGATGAGTTGAGTGAGTTGGAGCATGGTGCTAATAACGCCGAGGTCACGGGTTCCATTCCCACAGGGACCACTCCCTTAAAAGTTGGACTCGATGATTCTTATGGGTCCCTTCCAACTCAGAGGATTCTGTGATCATGTAATAGTTGCTGTAAGGGATTCTGCTACCATTGAAACGACGAGAGTAGTTCTTACCCAAAGCTTTACAGAAGCGTACAACCCTTCCTCCTTCCCCCGCCTTCCCCCATGAAAAAGGTGCAAAGATCTTTACATGTCTCTCTAAACGGTTTATTCCAAACATGCACTGCAGATTACCTCTTGTCTTTATCACAGGGGTCATTTGTTCCTTATTGTTGATCTATTAGGATTTTAAGCAGTTTCAGAAAATTAACTGCACAGAAAAACACATATATTTGTTGTTTAATCCACTTTGGAAATGGACATAGAATTGACTCCTCTATTTTTTGCCCATAAATGTATCTGTGAATTGAGCATTAAACTTCAGCTAAAATTTCGTAGCTATGCTTTAGAAACAGAGCAGTGTTTCATTTTCATCAGAAAATTACATGAAAAGATGAAGTCCAGGACTGATCCTTCTGGGGATAGGTTCTGAACTCTAGAATGTATAGTTGGGTTTTTTTCGGTCCAGGTTCTTTGCTTGTGCTTTCATGCAACAAGGTGAGGGTTTTGAATAGCACTGAACATAGAGCTACTTTGTCTTCTGTGTGATTATTGCAAGTCTGTTGATGGGAGAATACTTTGCTCATGCAGATATTCAGGAGAGATATTTTAAGGAATTAGCTATCAGAAACAGTAAAAAAATGCACACTTGCAGTTCTCAGCATAGAGAAGAGATACACTTCTAAGATGTGCTGATGTTCTTATTTTTGACCTTTTTTTTTTTTTTTAATAGTAGTAGTAGTTAAAAAAAATAGAATGTGCAGCTCAGTCTTTGTTTATATGGCAGTGGCTCTGGACCAGTTAAGGAATTGACAAGGAGTTTCTCTGGACCAGCAATCCAGTTTATTTAGCTGTAATAAAGAAGGGAGATAGAACACCTTTCTTACTGGGGAGCTGGGATCTCAGACTTCTGGAAAAAGGTATGTGATGGCTGTGCCATTCTGCATATGGGAGTAGTAGAAACAGGTACTTGGTATATTCAATTAGCCTGCTTGATTTGCTTTACTTGGATCCTCAGTTAATGCTTAATAAACTCATGACTGGGCCCAAAATGCTGGTGTTTTTGTGGTTCCTCTTTTTTTGATTGTTTTGGTTTTCCTTTTTTTCTCATTTCCTAAAAGTTTTAGGAGCCATTTTGTTAGGGGACTGATTTTTCAGTTATTTGGGAGGATTAATCTTATCTGGGAACATCAAGTAGGCTCATTAATTTAATCAAATGTGGTAGTTTACTTCCTGGCTTTAACTTGTTCTGAAAGTCTTTCATATGTTCATCCTGTGGTGATAAAAGTATTTGATGGCTAATTGCCACTGGGACCTGTGTCGCTTCAGCCAGCTACTGTGATGAAGTGTCTCATAGCCTGTTTTGATACTCAGAGGAGATCAGTAAGATCTTGGCACTGCACAGATCCCTTAAGAGCTCTGTTGGCAGCAGCAGTTGCAGACAGAAATGGGAATATAATAAAGAACAAGAGCAGTGGCTTTGATCACTTGTCTTTGAACAAGTTTGGGTCAAATACACACTGTACTCTAGGAATCCAGTAGCTTAATCTCAAGGGGGTTTTTTTAATTTATTTTTTTCTGGACAGGATCCAAACTCAAATAATAGTTGTGATTCACTATAGGCTATTTATTTATTTATTTATTTCTCATAGACATTAAACAAGCTTATTAACAAGCTTCAAATTTTATCTGGCTCAGATTAGCATGCTATACAAATGCTGTGTTTGTAAGGGTTAACTGTAGAAAGCAAGCTTGGTTTGCAGGTGGCTGTAGAGGTTCTGGTTTATTTTTTTGGTTTATAGCTTGCAAAGATACATATTCACTGATTTCTGTGGCATCTCTGAGTGTCTAAATTTGTTTCCAAGTGGGCAACAATTCATTTCTGAAAACATCCTCCACATTCTGTTAATTGACCATTGTCTTTACAGTTTTGACAAAAAGAACAATGATTGAAAGGCTGCAAGAGCTCATTTGCTCATTTGGCCTAAGAGGTGTTTTCTTTCAGAGAGATTTAAAGGTTGTTGTACTGCCTGCTGTACTATTTTCTGTCCTTCTGTCAAAGAAAAATATAATAGAAAAGCAGAAAAAAATGTGTGCTGTTTTTCAGTATCTTTTACTGGGACAGTTTGGTTGGATTTTAATGTTCTGGCTTGGTGATAGTGCTTCTCTCTTGAAGACCGGGGTGGGTTTTAGAGTGAAGTGTGCCATAGGATGTAGGTCATTTATGGTACAGCTTTCATTCAGAACTGAGTTTTATGTAAAGCTATACATGGTTATATTATTTCCCTCTTATTTGTATGGTATATGAAGAGAAACAGAACTGAGATATTAAATTTATTAGTTTCTATTCGGAGAATACTGTTTTTGCACTTAAAGCTAATGATCAATTACAAATACAGAAATTACAATGAGCAAAGGCCTCCTAGTGCCTTTGGTTTTGATTGAGCCTGATTTTCATTTATCTTGGAACAAATATTTTTAGTTTTTCTTCATACATAGCATTCGAAACAAATGCGTGCTCAAATTATTCTAAAATTCTGAGTGAAATATTGGTGATGACAAATTTAGATAACAAGAGCCTGAAACACATCTGGGTGTTACATTCATTCTAAGATAATTTACTGATTACTGTGCCCCCTTTGCTACTTTGTCATAATGGAGTTATTAGTTTACCCTCTTAATATCACGTATAAAATTGCCAGCCTTATGAGATGTAAACACAGACACTCCCTACACCTTCTTTCTTGTGTGTACACGAAAAAGGTAGCAGAAGTCCCTCTTTGTATATTCATTCTTGGTTTGAAGCCAGTGCTTAGTGGTGCCTGATGTGGACTAAAAATATGTTTTTCAGGATTGTGGAATGGATCAGGACACTACAGTGCCCAAACTGAACTTTGGGTATTGGCTGGATAAAGCTATTGAATGGGGTCAAGCCACTACGTTGGAATCCCAGAAAGATGTGTGCCTTCACTTGCCCCAGCTCCAGGAATTTCTACATCAGCTTTATGAAACAATAAAACATTCGGTAAGTGACTTTAGAGGGAAGAGTGACCTATTTTGAAGAGGTCCTCTGAAACAATCTGCACCATGTTTTGGCAAAACCAGAAGCTAAAAGTAGCAAAGAGGTTTGTCTTGTTCACCTAATGTATTGCTGGATCAGAGGGGCAAATTGGGGAAACAGTCACAGGTAATGGAAACAGGAGAATGCTTCCTGCTTCCCTGATTGTCATAGGTTAGCAAGCATAGTCCTGGAAGGGATGTCCTTGCCAAGGGATGCTTACAGTTTCCTCTGGGACGTGACAGAACCTATCAGCTGGCCAGTTTGAGTATGGACAATTCTTTAAGCCACTTAAAGTTGTGACCACCTCTGTGATCCACACTTAAGAATAGAAAACCCTGAGGCAGAGTCTCTCTCTCGTTTCCCGTGCTGGCACAGGTGGCTGCGGGCCCCGTGCGGGGGCCAGCGGGCCCTGCTTGGGCCCTGCTCCGGCCAGGCCGGGCTGGGCCACGGCCATCCTGGAGCTGATGGGCCCTGTTCCAGCCATGGAACCCTCCCCCCCCAGCCCTGCCGTGGGCAGCCGGAGCGGCCTGGCCCCCCCCTCCACTGAGATAAGCAACATTCCAGCTGCAAGGCCGAGGTGAGATTAACCCTTTTAGTGCTGTGAAGAGCTGAAAACCTGAGGGAAGAGAAAGAGGAGATGCTTAAAGCTGAAATTCTGTTGTAAAGCTATGATGCATCAGAGTATCCTGTTGTAATTTCATGAAGGCATGGGGGGTGGAGTGTTCAACTCGTGCTTGTGAGCAAAAGCACCTGCGCTGAGATAGGCAGATGCTGACACAGCTGTAATTTCATGAGAAGTTTGGACAGGGAGAGATGGAAGTGATGAGGACTTTTGCTCCAAATGGAAAAGGAGAAAACCTCAGTTCCTAGAGATGCTCCCAGAGATAGTCCTAAAGATGAAGATGAGAAAGACCCTTTGCTCCCAGGGAAGGAGAAGGGCCTCTGTTCTTAGAGATGAAATGCTCCCAGAGATGGGTGAAGAGAACTTTTGTTTCTGAACAGCTCAACCTTAAAATTGTACCCCAAAAAACTTCAAGAGCAGACCCTCGAAAGCAGTTGTGGGAAAAGCTGCAAGTCGGGGGGAAGGGACTCACATGTGAGCAGAGAGACTCCTCATCCTAAATGGACTGAACAAGGTTGTTATGGAAGTGATAAACAGACTGAACATCTCAAGGGTTGTCTTTTTCACATTGTCAGTGGGAGAAGGGAGGAAGGTGGGGGGAGGAGAAGAGTTCTGAAAGTGTGGTATGATTTTTTTTTCCCCTGTTTTAGGTCTGTTAATAAACTTCTATATGTTCTTTCAAGTTTGGTGCCTACTTTGCATTTCTCCTAATTCTTATCTCACAGAAGATAAACAGTAATGAGTATTTTGGACCAAACCACTACACTAAATTGGTGTTTCCACCCGGTTACAAACCCAACCCGCTACACTGATTTTATTGTGAAAGGAGCTTTTTCTTCTTGATTGGTTGATGTCACGTGAAATTTCCCAGCCAATGCTCTAGCCTCTTAACAAAAGTCATTAAATAAACAAGAATTTGATTGTGGTTGTCAGGTCATAAACTGGATGATTTAAAGGCCTTAACATGCAAAACTGTAACTGATCTTTTAAATCTTAGAGGGTCTGCTGACACGTTAACCCCAGTGTTATGGCACACAGTGCATTCTAGCAGCATGGTCAGATCACTGGCATAAGTTGCTGCCTCTTCTATTTGGTAATTTAATTATTGTCTGCACTCACTTGAGTAAATGTAGTTGTTCATGTTTAGTTGCTAATATGTTTTCCTGAGCATGGCTTTTTCAGTGTACATATCCAGTATAATAGCTTTAGAAGTACTGCATTATGGGCATAAGGCTTGCTTCTTATGGAAGTTCTTATTTTTAAATATTCTTATCTGTAGAGTGTAAAGTGAGGTTTGTTTCTGAACTGAATTTAAATTTTAAATTTTAAGTAAAAGGTTTTGGGGGAGTGGAGTTTCTTCCCATATTTGTATTTCTTTTTCCTTAAGGGGAAAAAAACCATTGCTACCTCATGTAGTTCGAGGCATGGCCTTAAATGGACTTTGTGAATATGGCCCCAGAAACTCTTGGTCTACATGAGACAAATTTAAGGAATTTATTGCAGTAGCAGGAGATGGTTATCATCCCTGCTACTTGCATGTTATCTCAGCACAGCACTATTTTTCAAAGCCTTCATTTATTAGATAGTAAAGCTAAAAAAATGGTGACATACAACTGCTTACACAGGATTGTATATAAACTACGTTGTTCACTACTTTTATCATGAAACTGCTTTCTGTTTGGTTAGAAGTTAAATGTTGGTTTGTTACTGGCTAGTCATTAAGTTAATTTAAAGAAAGCAAGCAGAAGTAACAAGGATAATTTTATGCCATAGCAGGTATTAATTTCTTCAGAAACTGTGAGACAGTGTATTATAGCAATGAGGTTCAGCAAAAATGCGTGTTTATTAGGCATTTAATACAATGAAATCTATCCTTGCTAGTCACTAATACTGATCTGGTTGCTGGGTGTGAGGCAAATGAAAAAAATTTCTAACATAGTTAAGTATTAGGTAAGGAATATGTGCAGTGTATTTACTTTCTTTTTGTTTGTTTTTATGTTTTAGCAGAGTTCAACTGTAGCAATCCAACAGTTCCCTTTAATTGGACAGCTTCTAGGAAGGCTCTGTTGGAATCCTTTTGTTATAGGATATGGTAAGAATGTGTAAAGAGATTTCTGCAACAGTTCTATGAACCTTATTCTGTAGAAATTAGGAAAATATGACTTGTTACATACCATGATTTTTTTTCATAAAAGCACAACATTCTTTTTTACTGAAGTAAAATTATGAGATGAAAAGGCTGTGTTATTTAAAATATATGGCTTTCAGAAATGTTAAGTTCACTTTTGGATCTAATTAATTTCATGGTTTAGTTATGGAATCTTGGCTTGGGACCAGTAGGTTTTAAACCCAGTGAGTGTTTATGTTCATCATGATTTCCATTCTCATCTTTTGTTGTATTGATTACATTTTGCTGGAGTCTCAAAATGTACAAGATCTAGTGCTTCAAATTACTTTCACTAGAAGTTTCCTTCAGTATGTATCAGAATATTATATATGCTAAGATAGAAGAATTAACTTTTCTGATATGTGTGTTTTTGTAATTAGTCTAAGTTATGATTGTGTTTGTTTTTATTGAATTCTGAAGATGTATTTTCCCTATCTCTCCATCCTTAACTAGTGAAAATGTGCATAGAACCAAAATTAAAACAGTAAAGGGGTAACATAGGAAAAAAGCATATGAACAAAGAAAGTGCTCTTACTGGTGGTGAGTATGTGTGTGAGTGAGAGTATAGAAGAGAATATTATTTTGGCACAGGAAAAACTGTTGGGAGGGAGGAGACACTCCTTGTACTATGTCATCAACATTTCTGATACATTTTTCAGGAACTGAGATGTTGATATTTTGATAAATTACTTGGGATCTCATTTAAACAGAAAACTAACTCAGAGCTCCTCTGTGAGCCCCTTAAAACAACTTTTTATCAGTCTTTTGCTCTTATTACAACTACAAATAAAAAAAAAGGGAAAAAAGAAAAAAAAGTAACAACATGTCTTTTCTGCTTTATGCTTCCTTTTGGGGGAAATACAGAAAAGGGCAATTTTGTTTTCACCTCAAGGGTTTACTAACTCAAGCACAGCATACATCTTCTATTTTGGCTTTGTCTTCTAGACAGCTCTAAGCACAGACAATTAACTTGTCTGTAAAACACATAGTAGATGTGTGTAATGTCAGCACTTCGCCTCTGAAAGGAAAATTTGGGAAGGAACCATAGGTTTAAACATAAACCAGTTTTGCAGAGCAAATGTGTGTTTTTTGGATAACTTTTTCATACTTTACAGATGTATTTTTACAGTGGAGAGGTTTCCCTTTCAATCATGGTTTTTGAGTATGTTGGTAACCATTGATGTTTACAATTACACACACGCTTTGCTTCTAAGTTTTTTTTTGGAATATGCAAGTCTTTAGACAATCAGTTTTTCTGAGCTGACAGTGTATTGTGTTATAGAAAGTAGCTTCACCTATATTTCTCATCAGAGTTGAAAGCCATCTGTGTCTGCTTTTGGCTCCTTTTTGCAAAAATCCCAGCAATACATTCTTGGTTTCCTCTACTTCTTTCCTCTTTTTTGTGTTCCTTCAGCATTTTCTGAAGCTGCAAAAACACTTTTTTGCAAGTTGGTCATTACCTCTGAAGTTTGCTTGAGAATGAAGTTTTACTACAGGTTTCTTTTTTTGTCTCAAAGTGGCAAGCAAGCCAGTTCAGAGAACTTTACTTGCTGGAAATGGAATCCTTCACTTTAGTGCTTAAGGATTTTCTGACATCAATAGACCTGAAGATATCTGCTTATACATTCCCACCACTTCCTCTTCTTAGAGCCACCTGAACACTCTTTGGACTGCTGGCATTTTAGATTCAGCAGTTTTTCATTTTGTTTGGCACTGGTTCTGAAGATATCCTTTAAGATAATGCTGGCTGTAGCAGATGCTGACTCTCAAGTGGCTTTCATGTAATTTTTCATTTGGATAAATAGCTCATTCAGGCCTGTGTCTGAGACCAGGCCACCCTCACAGACGAAGGAACTAATTTTGTTCAATTCAGTCTTTCATACTAATAAATGGAAAAGGAAAAACATTATACTTCTGCCTCATGTCCAAACCACAATACCTATCACCTGAGATGAATGTCTGTTGGTGCTGGAAGCTGACATGGCTGACCACTCAGTGTAGGAAGCATGGTCTCCAAGGGAAAATAATCTCCTCATAAACACTCCAGAGCAGGAGGTGACCAAGTTAGCCTTATTTAGAATGCTAATGTGAGGGAAGCACGACTGAAGAAAATCTCATGGCTGTACTTGTGGTCTTAAACCACAAGGGATACAGAAGGAATTCAGTCTTGGTAAGGAATTCCAGTGGTTTTTTGTTTTTTGGTTTTCTTTGTGGGCTGTGGGATTATCTTCTCAGTAGGACCCTCCTGGTTTGAGTTTTGAGCTCAAATGTCTTGAATCCCAAACTAATACTATAAATGCTGGGGGATTTCTTGGTGGCTCTGTATGTCAGTACATGTGTGTGAGCGTGCAAGCTTGGGAATGCATTCATTTCCATAGAAAGCTCAGTTTTAGCTAATGAACATTTTCTGATACATTTCAATAAAATTGTACAACAAGTTCTAAAAATATTATTTCTGTCTGTAAGATTAGGGTTTTCTTCCTTCCATCTGGCCCCATTCATGACAGGTTATTTATAAACTGACTGTGCTCAGGATGATTGAGGCTACACGGTGTTATGAGAAAAACATTCCTTTTTGTTGTTTCTTTTTTAAAAAAAATTTTGTTGTGAGATTGGCAGGAAAGAAGGACAATCTGATTGATCATAAAGGTTTGGACTTTTGACTGGTTGATTGGTTTGAGGTGTTTTAGGGGGTTTTTGTTGTTTTGTTTTTCTTTGTTCCTTTTTGTCAAAAGTCCAGCAGATAGGTGGTAACCTCTTCTGAGCTGTAATTTCCACCTTTTGAGTTTTTAATTTTATTTCTGTGGATGTATTAATTGGTTATTTGGGTATTAGGCATTCTTTCATGCCATAGTAAGATCAAATGCCTTGTTTGTATCCTGATAATGCTTTTCAGTGCATATCATGATGGTATGTTTTCCATGGAGATCACAGTTGCTAAAAAACTGTGAGGAAAAAATCCACCAGTAGGCTTTTTATGGTTCTGTGTTTGGTCTTTTGATATGATTATCTTTTGCAGCTGCAGTAATTATTTTAAGATCGGTCTTAATCTTCCCGTCTTTCATCCCTTGTTCAGGGCAGCTGTGAAAAGAAAACAGTGAACCAAGAGTTGCCCTCAGAGTGTGTCATAGGGTATATCAGCAAGAGGATTGTCTGGGCCTCTTCCCTGTTTTTCACAAATCTGTGGGAGGCTAGCTCAGTTTTGATCAAAAAGTAATTTTTTAAACTAGGAAAATCTGAAGCTGTACCAGTTCCTTGTTTTTTTGGAAACTGTTGGCTTAGCTATGAGATCAGTATAGGTTGGTTTCACTTGGCTTGAGGTTTGAATGTGTCTGTGTTAATCTGTGTAAACTCATTATGCTGGCAAAGTGTGCCATCTTAGTTTATCTAAGCTCTGTTTTCATGATTTTAGCTTTCGTCATACTGATTTACATTTCTGACAGGCAACAATACATGCAGTGTATTTTATAGTATGCAGCAAGTCATGATGTGTAACAAAAAAATCTTCTCATCCAGAGGTCTATTCAAGCATTTGTTGTATGCATTTTTTTCACCTCATCTTAATTTTTTTAAGTCAAAAGAAAACAAAAATTTAATTAAAATGACTTATTGATGTACTGTAGATGTACAGTATGAACTGGGTGAGTCAAAAGAAGGAATACTTGGACTATGTGTATGTTGTTTGAGATAAGAAGTTTGGACTTGATGTCTTTTTTTCTGCCTTTTTCTGTGTAATTTATGTAATTGTAAGTTATGTCAAAAGCCAGACTTCATAATCAGGCAGTATTTTATATTAGTAATTAATAATTTTTAAAATCTTCGTTTTCCAAGAAGCAATTGGCTATGATTTAGTAATTTAAACAAATAAACCATTCTGGTTTTTCCTCCCATGTAAAGTCATAGTAGAGTTTACATGGAAGGCTTTTTTGAAGGAGGTAGTTGTCTATTAGTGCTGACGTCTGAATGCCAGTTGAATATAGTTATAATCAGAGTTTAGGGATACTTTGAATTTCTGCTAAGCAATATGCAGGATGTGTCCTTTAACTTCAGAATTACAAAACCTAGGAAATTATTAGCCTTGTAAAAATCTGTATTAAAACAAGTCCCCAAACACAGAATGGCAGAATACCCCAAATTGTGGTCGGTTAAAAGGGTGTGCTTGGGAAACCATTTCTGTTGCAGAGATGTTAGTCAGTGGGAGGTCAGTAATGGCCTCCAGGCTTGTTGGACATTTATGAGGAATACTGGTTTAACTCAGTGTTAACGTCTCTGGTCACCTGGTGAAAACACAGGCATTACTTAATGGATCTTTTAGTTTTTCCTCAGGCTTTCCCAACAAAACACTTCTAAATAATACTGTTTATTACGTCCTGGATAACAAATACACAGAAAACAAAAGAAATCACTCATTGCACTTGATAATCAAATTATCTCATAATATAATTTCTAAAACTGGTAGTATCGCTTATTTGTATGATTTTTAACAAGAAGGTTGTTGCTTACTGAGTGAATATTATGTCAGGACTACAATACTACATCCAGTTTTCAGAATTTTCATTTCAATCACACAGTTTTGTTTTGGGATTAAATTCACTGTAAAACATATTGTTACATGCCAAAGAACATTAGGAAAAAAACCACCAGGGCCTATTGAAAACAAAGGTGTGTGAAATAATCATGAGTTAAATGGCTCTTCAGCTGCTCCCTTCAGATAATCGTCTCCTCTATAACAATATCTGTGCATCTGAGCAGTGAGAGTCATGCTCATTTTATAATAGATTCTTAAAGAAGAGAATTCATTTCAAACAGTGGATTAGAGTTAAGTAAAACACACTCTGATCCTGAGCAGAAAATCAGAATAGGATTTTTTTCCATCATCATTTACCTTTTCTCCTGTCTGCAGAAATGTCATTTTCCTGAGGCATGGAGACTCTTTCTGTATTTTTACAGAGAACTTGATCTTTTAGGTTCTAGTCATAAATGGTTTCATAGATCACAAACTTTAGTTTTTCTTAAGTGAGCATACTTGATTTTTGCAAGCTTTGGACACAATGTAATAAACTATTTTACTACTGTTGATTATTGTCTATTATTAATGATATTATTTATACTGAGTTGAAAGTTCCTTGAAGATAGCTTCAGGGTTTTTTTATGTAAATTAATTACTAGGTCCTGCAAGTTTCTTAAGATCATCTAATTATTGTATAGATTCTGAACATTTTGGTACCTTTTAAACTGCTGTTGAAGGAAATGATTACACAAGATGGATACAGTGAGTAACGTTAAATGTGTGGTATGAATTTGGTAGAATAGAAGCAGTATGAGTTGAGGCTGATACTAAGGCTTCAATTTTGTGGATGGATAGAGATTTTTGTGTGTAATTCTGTCTGTGTTTTGTTGGGGTTTTCTTTTCCCTCTAAGTGTATCTTTATTTGCTTTTTTTTCCTACAGATGAAAGCCAGAAAACTCTGATGTGGTGCTTGTGTTGTCTGTACAGCAGTGAACCACAGAGCACTGTGGAACTGAAGGCCAACAGCTGGATACGGGTAAGTGAATGAATCCTTCCCAGGACTGCTTTGGATTAAATTGATTATTTAAAGGTGCTGCATCTATAGCATAGACACACTGTCATTTAAGAAACTGCTCCAAAGACAACTTGCATACATCTTGTGTTGAAGTGTATATTATTCTAATTATAACACAGTCACTATTATTCTCATTTTAAATCCTACAAGGAGGAGGCATTTTACATTTGGTGGTTTTGATGGCTTTTAACCAACTAGATTCACCAGGTCTAGTATCCTTGACTAGTGAGCCACAACCACAAATCAGAAGGGAAGCAAGTGTTGCTATTAAAAATAAAGAACCTTTCAATTAGGGTAAAATAAATAACCTGGAGAAATGCCATGGTTTGTTTTGAAAGTGATGTATATTTGTTCTGTAATTTTATTCTTTTTTGTTTTTGTTTAATCTCCTGCCTATAAAGAATTTAATTGTATCCAAACTTTCTTCAAAGAGAGTCAGAGAGTGCTTGTGTGTGGATTTATATTTAGTGACTTAAAGAGTAATGAATCTCTAACTTTAATCCCAAAATTTGGGTTTTGCATGGCACATCTGTTCATATTTTATATATTTCCACACTGAATTAACAAAGCACATGAGCATGTATATAGCTTGCTGCACATTGTTTCTTAATACTTTACATTGCTGAATAACAATTTGAGAGTGCAGTTCTGTTGTGTCCTTGCATTTTTCATGGGTCCATGTAAAAATACGGTAAAAAATATAAATGGAATTGTTAATATATATTTTTTTATCTTTTAGTCCTCACAACTAGTGAGAATGTAGCAGCATCATCATTATTTATGTACAGCTCTGCTAAAGCTGAAGATGCTTCTAGATTTCTCTAGGTAGATAATTTCTTATTTATTAGTTTATTTTGTATGTCAGATTATCTAGGTATGCGTGTAATACTAGGATGTACAAATTACTATAAAATAATGGATGATGATGATGATGGAGATTTTTATGTTAGTAAACAACTGTTGTTGATTTAAAAGCTGTAGTCCTAGAAATATGTTCTCACAGTCTTTTAGATGGCCTTGGATGCCTGTATATACCTGTTTGGTGGGCTGTACCACATACCATGAAAATTTGAACAATTTAATACTGAGTAAAATCACCCTTATTTTCTTCCTTATTTTCAGGAGGCTTATACTGAGGTTACTATACTTGTAATTCAAAGTATGGCAAGGCTTGAATGCCAAAGTAAAATGATATTAAAAAAACCCGCTCTGCCTTTTCTAATGTAGTCTTGCTGCTTTCTTATATTCTTCGTAATGAAATAGGAGAGGCACAGGAGTATGCAGTTAGTTATCAAACAGCAAAATTTGTCATTTTTGGTTTTTAGTAGCATAATATATACCTATGCATTAATGATGCATGTTAATAACATATGCAGTAATGATGTTAAGTGGTGAGGGAGAGATGTACCCAGACAGTCTACTACAGATAGCTTTGGTTTCTGGGAGGGGAAAAAACCAATTGTCTTAACTTAACAACATTTGACTCATCTGATTAATGTAATTGAGTTGATGGTATTGCTGATACAAGAAAAAGTATCAGGTAAGCAGGGGCAAACAGCTGGAGATAGGTGGGGATGGAACTGCTGCTTTTATCTTACACTGAAACTAACATGTCAAGTATTTGATTCAAGCTGCCCTGTAATCTGCGGAAATTTTTCCACCTACTCTGTATGTTTCAATCACCCGTAATAGCCACTGTGACCTGATGGGTCAAGAGTTAACCTAAATCTTAGGAAGGAGGGAGGGCATGGAGGAATTCAAAGCACAAACATATCTTACTAGCTATTTTTATCATTCAGCACTTACCTAGTTGCCTTAAGTGGGTGTAACACAGCATTAAAATACAGCACGTGGGATTAAAAGAAAGGGTATTATTAAATTGTTTTCTATAATTAGTAGAATTTCTCTGCAGTTTCTTACTGCCCAGTGGGTATCATCACAAAGCTTTTTGAAAAAAGTGGTTTTATTTCCCTTTCCTTTTCATCACTGTAATTCTAGTCATCTGCAGTTGTGATACAATAAGGACTATCATGCTTGTTTTTATGGAAAAACCTGAAATAAATGTTTTGCTACTCTTAAAGGTTTTGTTTTGCCATCTGTGATAATGACTTATATTTTAAAAAAGTAACACCCCCCCCCCCCCCCCCCGTAAATCCTCTGACACACCTAGTGCACATTTAACATTGTTTCCTCCTGGACTGCTTTTTCCTTGTTATGTGTGTCTCAAACGATTGTCACAGAAAGGGATCAAGACACGTTTTTTATGAGAACCATAATTTGAGGTTTTCATCAGCTGTTTTAATATTGACTGGATGATCAATCTCTGCAGTGATTTGATCTGACCTCAGTGTTGGTAATATGGCAGGAGCTCTTTACAGCAAGGTTATTCACTTGTGGAGAAGATGCCCCATATGTTGTGGTACACTGGGGGAAAAAAGGCCAAAACTCAAAAATTTACAGTCTTTTGGGCACAGGGAGGAAGGTAGTTCTACGACCACATGATGTAAAGGGAATTGAAGTCCAGAAAGAAATTTTAAATAACACTCCGGAAGTTTGAATGCCACTAAGGTTTTTATAGAGAACTTGCCTGTACTTGGAATGAAATGACAGATAATCTAAGGTATTTAAGCTCTCCATGGAGGGTATGGATAGCCATACATGACCACACAGAATGGGGATCTGTATCAGGTCCATGCACACTGATGCAGGAGCTGTGTGAAAGGGTTTTACCCGGAGGAACTGCTTTTCACCTTCTACAGAAGTGATCTTCTGAGTGGCTTTGTCTTTTGGTCCAGCAGTCGATATCTCATTTTATTTCCTCAGCTTCATACTTCAGCATACACTGAGGAGGAATACTTAGTTTTTAAAAAGGCAGAACAGTTCAGTGTGTAGATCAGCATGTATCAAATAAATTGGGATCTTTGGGTATCCATTTAGTTGATGATAGAACAAACAAAAGATCAAAAAAGCAAAGCAAAGGAACCAACCAAACAAAAAAACCTCACCCAAACAATAAGTAGGAGTCTGTAATGGAGACAGAGAACTTTGCCTGCTTACCATTACTATTACAACAACAACAACAGTTTAAAGTTTCTTCCTAGTTTCATAGGTTTTAAACTGGCTTGCATTAAAATTTTTCTCCCAAAATGCCAAGTTGTATCTGATTGGAAAATTATATTATTCAGTCACGTTAGTGTTGAATCTTGTCCTCCCTTTGCTTTTATAGCTATGTACATTGACTATGAAATTACACCTTGCTTTTTTTGTCATGGCAAGTCTCAGTTCCTGAGGAGTGCTGGGGCCTTTCAGTGCATCTTTGGCTAAGGTCATTGATAGGAAGACTAATCTCAAGTCTTTTGTTTTTAGCTACTAAATTGCATTTTCAAAGTTGCAAAAAATGCATTTAAGGCTAGCTTACTTTTTAACTTTCCTGCCATTGTCATAGAAAAGCTGTGTTGTTTTTAAGGGCAGTAAGGGTAGCTACCTACTTGAAATGCATTATTACTACATTTCTGAAACCAAGATTGTGCAGGTCTGTAAGTCCTTTAAAAGAATAAATTGTGAAAAGAAATTTATTGAAATTTAATTAAAGTGTGCAATGTAGACTGCAGTCTTCTTAGGATTAGATGCTACTTAAAATGGTAGATATTTTTGGTTTTGTTTATGACTCTGAGCCATAGTGTTGGAATCCAGGTTATGTAGGTCTTTTGTAAAGTCAGGCACAGTATAGGAAGCCAAGATACATGGTGCCACAGATTTCACACTAATAAAAACAATAATGACCTGATGAAACCAGTTTAAAAAAGTTACTTAGTTTCTCCAATTGGCCTCTTCTGAGCAGAGATTTTTGGAGCTGTGAAGTAAGTTTGGTTTTAAGATGGACTTCTTTCTGTCTGATGGGGCTAGAACAACTTCCTTTCACTGCACATTACTCTTGCAATCAATCACACTGCACCAATTGAAGCAGGTTTCCTTTTTATTAACTTGGCCACACTTTCTTCTCTGCTCTCGGTTTATAAGATGTGGTTATGAATTGTTTATGGCTTTGGAATTTATTTCAAATACTACTTTTATTGTATTGTGTTGGAAGGCTATATGTACTTAGGAGAGCGTTACAGTCCATCTCTTCAAATTGGGTAAAACAGAAAGTTAATATCCTTTCTTTAAAATTTTGTCTTTTTTTTTCTTTTTTTTTCCTTTTTTTTTCTAAGATTTCTTTTTTCAGCGCTTTACTATGCCTCAAAGAAATACAAAGGAACAAGAATATATACATAACAACATAAACATAGGAGTGGAAGACCTCTAAGGCTTGCCCTATGTTTTTAGAGGTGGTTTTTTTGGCTTGGCCAAGTTTTTCTTTCTGAAAATATGTAGTTCTTTTGCAAATCTGTATCCCGTGCATAGCCATATCTATCCCCATCTTTCTTACAAGCCCCCTTTAAATACTGGTAGGCTACAGTAAGGTCTTCAGACCTTAGAATAAGACAGTTGTATTTTCTTGTCTATTTTATGGGTAGAGGCTTATGTTGTAGGATATATGGCTTCTGTGTATTTGACAAAATATAGTATGCTGAATATGTGAGGCAAAGTTTGAAACTGGACACTGTTGTTTGTAGAACACAGTAATGACAACTTTGTTGCTTATTATGATAGCTGTTTACTAATTTAGAAACAGTGGTGTATATTCTTATATACCAGTAGATGGCAATCTTCATATTACATACAGGTACACATATATTAATTTTATATTGATATGTACACAGTTTTCTGTTTCACAGCATTCTAATAAATACTCTTCCAAGGAAAGATGAACTTTAGAAGCCAGTTTAGAAGCCAGCTTCCCTGCTGCCCTTGCTGTATGGCATTGTTGTCTGGTGTTGGTAGCACTAGTGAGAATTCTATGTTAAGATTCCTGACATTTTTGACAACAGTACAGGATCCTCACTAATAAGAAAATAAGAAAATGCACAGTGCATTCAGTTGAACTGAGTTTTGTATTTTTCTGCCCATAATTTTTCCACAGATGTGGAAGAATTCTATCTGTGTTTTCACCTGTTTTGATAGTGACTGATTGATATTTATGGCGGTTTTTAAGCACTTAGGGGTTTATATCCAAGGATCTGTTACACTGAAGAGTATATCTGAACAGTTTAGAAAACCGTGGTTCTGAAGTGCTTACAATGAAAAACTCATCATGCTAATAGCATGAGAAAAAAGAAGCATAAAGAAACAGCTATTCCTTTTCTCTAGCCTCCTGCTTCTCTCACTGTTACAAAACCACAAGTAGTATTCTGAACAGCACAGGTTTTTTTGTATTTCCCCTTCTTTGTCTTTCCTTATGGTTTCATAATAACTCATTTATCTATGGTCATGCTTTGTATTTTATCTATTCTGAATGTTTTTCATATGTCTCTCATTGTATTACTTGGTTTCCTGCTCCCATGTTTTAATTCATTCTGTCACGTTTTTTTACCGCTGCTGCTTTCACGAGTTTATTTTCCGTAGGCACGAGATTTTCCCCGCGATGTCGGGTTCAACAAATTACACCTTATTTTGTGTCTGTTCTCTTGTCAGCAGCTAGCCTCTCCCAGTGCACGAGCACCAGCGCGGTCAGCTGTGAGAGCCGGCGCCGCTCGGAGCCAGGAGATGGCGATCTCCGCTCTGGGTGCTCGCCGGTGTGTCCCTCACACATCGCTGCCCGCGCAGGGAAGCTGCCACTCACACCCGTGACACAGGGATGTCACTTTTTATCAAAACACACCTGGATGTGTTTTGATAAAAAGGCAGGTGTGGTGTGTTGCCTTTTATTTGTTAAAGTTACTGTAGAATGGCCAGGGCTGGAAAGGTCCCACTATACCAGGTTGCTCAGAGCTCCATCCAGCCTGGCCTTGAAAGCTTGTGGATGGAACATCCACAGCTTCTCTGGTAAACCTGTGCCAGTGCTTTACTACCCTCACAGTAAAGCATTTCTTCCTAATATCAAATGTAAGTCTACTTTGTTTTAGTTTATATCCATTCCCCCTTGTCCTGTCGCTACGTGGTCTCATGAAAAGTCTCTCTCCATCTTTCTTGTTGGCTCCCTTCAGGTACTGGAAGGCTACAATTATGTCACCCCAAAGCCTTCTCTTCCTCAGTCTCATCCCAATTCTCTCAGCCTCATATGAGAGGTGCTCCATCCCTCTAATCATCTTGGTGGCCTCCTCTGTACACACTCCAACAGGTCCATGTCCTTCCCGTGCAGGGGACCCCAGAGCTGGATGCAGTGTTCCAGGTGGGGTCTCACCAGGGCGGGGCAGAATCCCCTCCCTTGCCCTGCTGCCCACACTGCTTTGGATGCAGCCCAGGAAACAACCGGATTTCTGGGCTGTGAGTGCCCATGGCTGGGTCATGTCCAGCCTCTCACCCACCAGCAACCCCAAGTCCTTCTCCCCAGGGCTGCTCTCCATCTGTTCATCCCCCAGCCTGTGCTGGTACTGGGGGCTGCCTCGATCCAGGTGCAGCACCTTGCACTTGGTTCAGTTGCATGAGATTCCCACGGGCCCAGTTCTTGAGCTTGTCCAGGTTCCTCTGGATGGCCTCTCGTCCTTCAGGTGTGATGAGATCTCATGAGAATGACAAATAAAAATGAGTGCACCCTCTAAGGAAGGACCAACTTTAAGCATGACTTCTGCAACAAAATCAATGTGTATAAGAGGATGTTCTTACAGAGTTAGCATGGACAGACCATTCTCTGGAGCTGGTGAAAATAAAAACTGGGAATTAGCTGTTGTACATTATGCTTTATCTTCAGCTATTCTGTGTTACAAAAGTTCTTCCTTCTTAGTTAAAACTAAGAGCAATCATTAAATAAATATGTCTCATAAAAATGGAGACAAGAACAGTCCCATATTTCCTGCTGCTAATGGTTGCCTGTTCTGGAGGCTTTTGTGAGCACACAACAGATTCTGGATAATTACAGAATAGTGATCCCTTTTGTCATACTGCTTTGTTTATGTTTGGAGGTTTTTTAGATTATTCCTGTAATTTATGATTGGTTAAAGCATTGAAGCACTGGAACAATGTATTTTTAGAAATTTTATTGTTATGCTATGCAATTATTAGTGTTCTTAACATTCGTGAAAATTTTAATCCAATTTTTAATCCCACATAGGCTTGTATCTTATGGAGAGGGTGGGAAATGCCAGTTTTAATGTCTGAGTCAACTGTTATTTCAGACATGTATGCAAAAGCTATACGTTCATGTATTGTGTAAAGTAAAACATAAAAATTAGATGTGTCTGAGACTGCATAAGGAAACTGAAAGTAGTAAAATCTGTGAACCAAAAAGGACTGAAAAAACCCCCAGTCTTACAAACTTAAAGGCTGACTCACAGCTGAGAGATTGTGGTGTAATCAGAATTTGGAACAAGTGGTGAGATACATGTTAGGAGGTGTAGACCAAAGTTGTGATTTGTTGTATTCATCAAGCACCAAGTGGAGAACTAGAGCTGAAAGAAAGCAAAAAAAGTTGTGCCGGTCAAATCTAAAGCATGGGGAAATGGAGTACTCATTTTGTCAGGGCCCTTATCAAAGAAAATCTGACAGAGGGGGAGGAAAAAAAAGGTGAGCTGAAAGGGCATGCAGATCTAAAAATACTTGGTGGAACTGAATAACTTTTGCCAAAAGCTGTGGACAAAAAAAAACCAAAACAAAAAATACCTACCAGTTCAGCAGAGTAGTACTCACAGTGCTGAACAAAGCTGAAAAGACCCAAATATTCTGTGATTCTTTCCTGAAGGCCATCTGTTCTAAAGAATAACTGGTGTATTTTTTGGCCATACACAAAGCCAACCCGACACCCATGAAAGATTACTCATTTAAATATATAAAAAGAAAATATGTGATAATAACACAAAAAGAGAGATGTTTCTGGCTGGTGCCAGATATTAAACTTTCCATAACATCAGGCTTGTTTTTAGAAAACAAGTTCAGCCCTCTCCATAGGGAAAGCTGTGTTTGTTGACCTGGTTGTCATTTGGGCTGGGTACAGCAGTTGCTTTTTGTCACCAGATGGCAGGAACATATTTTCTAAAAATCAAGAAGTTCTGTGATTCTGGAAGAAAACAATAATACCCAAATCCAACAATAAGATCATCGGAAGCTCCAAGTCATTTTTGAAAGAAGCAGAATTCCTGAGCTAAGTGAAACAAGAAAAAATGGCTTTGCACAGGTGTAACACACCTGTGGAGAAGAATAAACAAGACAGATTGTACTAAGAATACCATGCACGTGGATGGACTGTATAAAAAGTCTCCTGAATATGCTTCATCAAGTGGCCTGAACCGTCCTTATGTAAAGTGTACTCTTGTGCAAAACTGTTCAAGAAGCAATCTTTCCAGATCTTGAAAGGTTTTCAAAACAGAATGGAATAAATAATTTATGAAAAAGTGGTCTCAGTTTTTGTGACCATGTCTGCAAAAAAAACCTCCAGAGATGGTATCACTGCAGGCATGTCAGTTAAAACAGGAAAATGCTGCTGTTTGTGCCATGGGCCTAACAAAAGCAAGAGTAAGAAATCCTAGTCTTCCACTGACCTCAGTTCATGCAGTAAAATGCTTGTGGGTTTTTTTTTTTTTTTTGGTGACAATCGAGCTTCAGCTTAAATGATAATAAACGAGTTGTGGCCAAAAGGTCTGAGAATAAATTCAGAAATGAGAAACTTCTCACCTCTTAGGTATCATATTTGCAAAGGTAAATTCAGACCCTGAACAGAATGCTGTTGGCTGGAATATTCAGTAAGCATTTGGAAAAAATTCAGTGAGGCAAAATGTAGATCAGCTCTTAATTAATGTAAGATCTATGGGGAATTATAAGGTAGAATTGGGTTGTGAGCTGTAAAACCTGCCTGCAGAGGCAGATGGCAGCACAAAGGAGCACATGGTGGCACACAGAGGTTTGTCTCCTCCGGACCCTGGGGGCAGGAGGTGTCACAGGGCAGAGCCCTACGGAGAGGAGCTGACGGACGGGTGAACAGCGAGTGATCATCCCATAGGAGGACACTGAGAAAGTGGGTTGCTGATGTGGCAACATGGGATAGGTCACACCCTATAAGGAAATACTGTGCCTTGGAAAAGTGTATAAAACCAACTCACTCCTTTGAATAAACGATTCAGATTCCCTGCCGGTCTGGGTCCGTGATTCTGTCTCCGACAAGATCTGAGAGCGTTCAATAGAGAGGCTAATTGAAAAGACTTATTAGTGACACCTGGTGAAATTGAGTATTGAGACCATTATATTTCAGGGGCAGTTGAGAGTAGCTGAGTGACACTGCTACGGTTGGTGTGAGCATAGGCTGCTCCACAGGGGAGGGTGAGCGCCGGGATCTGCAGGTGAGGACAAGGCAGGTGCCAGCTGTGCCTTGACACAGAAATGGCACAGGTGCACAAGGAGAGCAGAGCAAGTCCAGTGACAATCACCAGGGTCAGCCATGAGTCCAGTGACTGCCACACCAGGCCCACAGTGACGAGGCAGGCCCAAAGTTTAGCTGTGATATCATGGCCAGGGGTCAGGCTGCAGGGCAGCAAGGTGCATGACCAGTCACAGGCACGGCTGCAGCGTAGCTCAGGCAAGGACTAAATGCCTTGAAAGCGTCCCTGCCCATGGTGAGTGGGTTGGAATGGGATGATCTTCAAGATCCCCTTCCAATCCAAACCATTCCATGATTCTGTGTAGGTTGTACACAGAATTGGAATTACAATATTCTCAGGTGAAGAATGTTGATTTGATTTTGGGGCCAATATACTTTCCATCTTTCAAACTCATTACCTACTATTTTTATTTGTATGTACACTTTGTCAGATGGTTAGGAAAACATTAGAAAATGTTAGGAAAGGACATATGTTAGAAGTAATTCAAACATAATGTAAAGAGCTTTTCTTAAAACGTATTATTTTGATAATTAATTCTTTCTAGAAGAAAATCTTCACGTTCACAGTTTTCAAGGAAACAGGAATTTAAGGTAACGTGAAGAAAATATGTAGTGCACAAATTATAGTGAACCTCAATGTCTGTTCTTTAGTTTGCTTTTTTAAGTTAGGAAGAGTCTAAATCACTTGTGAATTGTCATTCCACAGGGGAAATGGGCCCCAAGACCATCTTATGCAAGAAGTACTAAAATAATGTTGGATTTATAATAAAGGGTGTCTCTATGAGATAAGAATACTACTTTAATGACATATATGGGTAATGTGTCTATTAAAAGGCTTATGAGTTGCTAGAGGACATACTAAGAAACATATTTTTTCCTTCTTATCTAGACAGCTTTGAAAGAAGATTAAGAGCTGAACAGAGATATCTGAGTTAAAATTATGAACATACTTCACCTGCTATTTATTACTGAGAAAGTTAAAGGAGAAAGAATCAGTGTCATAGAGCATAGTTTTAGCATGGTTTTTATACAAATACAAAAACCTTTTTGGTGTCATTTTCCCTCTCTAGAGGGAAAACAATTTTAGTAGTATTTGTACAAAGAAAAATAACTAGTTGGTTTGGACTATTTCTTACCTTTGTGATAGTATCACTGATAAAACAAAAAATAATCAGAAGGGAATGTCAGGAGGGATGGGGAGGCATGGAGCAGGGTATCTAGTTTTCCCTAGCAGTTGTGGGAAGAGGAATGTCTGTGTTCCAGGAGGCATGCATCCAAGAGACAAATGGAAAATGTTAAGTCTCCTGGAGGCCAAAGTAGTTCATAGTTACTTAATCACTTTCTGCGACTCACTCTTGTGGCTTTACAGATCTTATGGCTTTTTTGGTATGTTTGGAAAAGCATTGTCATTCCTTCTCTAACCTGTGCAAATAATCCTCAGGACCTTTGATCACTGCAAAGATCGTAGTGTGTTCCTTCAGATGAAAGACATCTGATGGTGATTAACATACGTATCTTGTTTATACTTTTCCTATTAATTTTTTTCTGTGTTTTTCCCTGCTCCTTCAGGAGTCTTTGTGGCAGCTTTCCCCAGTCACTATATATGTAATTCACCCTTGCCTTCCATCCACGGCTTATATCTAAAAGGGTCTAAAGATACTTCCTCAAAGTGGTCTGGAGTGGCTGGAGATGAATGGGCATTTACTCAGTCCTTGATTGTTTTCATTCTGCCTTGCTTGTGATATATCCTTCTTCCCTCTTTTACTAGGTGGTGGCACACTGGTTAGTGTAATACCTCATAGTTACAGCCAGTAGACAATCTGTGCTTTTCACAGGAGCATCTGCAGCCAGCTCCTGGCAAAATTGTTGAAATGGCACAGGCTGCCTCATAAATTTGTTAGAGAAGAGTGCAATAACACTTGTGTGTTGTGCTTCCAACAATGGTGTTGTACTGCTTAATTTAATGTGATGAAGCACCGAACAAAATCAAGAGAATGCATGTAGTATAAGTTTTGAACTCCTTTACGACTTATTGCAGAGATCAGAATTCAAAATAAAATTTCTGCTAAGAGAACTGGTACTTGCTTTGGTGTTTAGGGCTTATTTTATTGTTTTCAAGGTTGTTATTGCTATTAAATATTAAATATTCTTAAAGAGAAAGGGAGAAGTTATAGGATCATCAGAAATGTTCAGTGTATATAATAACAAAGTGGCAGATGGAATTCTGATATTTTAGTACTCTCTAGAGACATGTCTAATCTAGAATTCACACAGTTCTTGTGCTTTAAAGATCTAATGCAACAACTTAGCTCATTATAAAGATGTGGGATGAATGGGTGGTGTGTCAGTCTATATCTTTTGGTAGTTAGGTCAAAGTGAGTATTTCAGTGGTAGATGTGACTGGCTATCCTACAAGGCAAAATGTTGTCATAAACTTAAAAGAGAAGTATTTAAAGTATCCAGTCTTCAGACCATTTGTACACATTAAAAATAACTTGCTATTCAAGTTCAATGGTTTTCTTGTTGGACAGTGCTTACACTGGGGTCTTGCCGCAACAGATGCAATAGATTATAAGAAGACGGCAAGTATAATAATTACAGCATGGAACAGACTGCTGGCAGATACAACAACGTAGCATTCTCTTTAATCATAGTGCTTCCCATAATGTGGGTGGCCACAGGCTGCAAACATTTCAGTCAATCCCCTCTCCATGCACCAGTGGTTGTAAAACAGAGCTGAAGTAAACAGCATTCCACAGACCATTAAGGGTTTTTAATTTTGAAAAATACAGCTTCCCTTCACCCCTCCTTTTGGCTGCTTGCTTCTGTCAGCTGTTACCTACCAAATCAGTTCTGCTTGAAGTAAATAGTATATAATGTACTATCTATGGGCTCTTTAAAATGTTTGTTGTGCTCTGTTGGGGCTTTTGTTATTAAAATACGTATTACTTTAAAACCTGAATGTTTTGGTGGTTTTTGCAGCAAGAAATAACCTCTGCCATTATGTTAAATGCTGTATTATGTTTAATTTAAAAGCTTTTCATCTTGTTTTCGTTCTCCCAATTTTTTCCTTCAATGCCCAGTGTGGTTTTGCTGTTTCTGTAAAAAGCTTTATTGTCTCTCTAGCCATTAGCAGAGTACTTTTTCTCCAGCCAGAATGAAGGGGAAATTACTGGTGTTTTTTCACCTTGTGGCCAGTTTACTCCTTTGGAAGCTGATTTCACCTCCTTGATGTTTGACATATACTCATCTGGAATTTTGAGTTTCACGGAATAGATTTAAGCAGCTAAACTTGGGTGTCATGGAAATAGTTACGCAGCATTTACAGGCCTTTTTTTGAGTATGTAAATCAGCTGCAGTTGAGGACAGATGATTTCTTCTGTTTTATAAGTGCATGTGCATGAAAGGATGTATTTTGATAGATGAGTTTTTACATTGTAATTAGGCATATGTGGAATCAAGTATGTAAATGAGCTTGAAAGAAATGTCTCAAGTGTCACTGGGTAACTGATAGTTCAAAGTCAATTTTCTTTTGAATCAAAACAGAGGACAAAAGACTCAAATGAAATATAGGCATGTGTTTAAGATCTGATGCAATTAATTAAAACCCAATCCCTTATTGAACTCCTATTGCAATAAGGGACTTTTCAACTTTTAAAATAATTGTTAAAATTCAGTTTTAAGAATCAAGTCAGCTTGCTCTGCAATGAGTCCCAAGGGAGTAAAGAGCAGGCACTTTTCTCTGTCCTATGTGCCACTAGTTTGTGTTCCAGGTAACAAGGACTTTATCCTTTTGAAGTGTGCACTTCCTAAGGTGTACACACGTTAGGAAACCCATGTCTCATAGCAGTGTTTGCTAAAAATTTGACACATCTGCCTCTTAAACTTGTTAATGTACAGTTCTGTTAAAGGTTAAAGACCCCAAAATTCTTAGGTGTGGTTAGAGCGGGTGGCTTCTGGGTGAGGGGGAATATTGCAGTGAAAATGGGAATTGACTGATGAATCAAAGATGAGTAATTGATACAGTGATAGTACATATTCAAGATTTCTAGTAGAATATGTTGTAAAACAATTTAGTTCACAAAGGATGGGAGGGTGATAAAAGATGTTAAACCTATTTGTACAAGAAGGACAGGGGCTGGAGCGTTTTAACATAGTGAGAAAACATTTTAGAATAAAGATGGCTTTTCACATACAGCACATAAATGATTTCTAATCCTTGTCGTCTTGAAGTTTTACTGAGTTCACTGCTGTTGCTCTTTCAGTTTTTGTAAAGTCAGCCAGAGGGAGTGCTTGGTAATTTCTAACATTTTGAAGATTATACATCTAAATACTTAGTTAGTCTTCTCACTAGCTCTTTTGAGAATCAGCATTTTAAGCTGATTTGGACCTTCTCTGGTCACCTGTAGATAGTTACCTTGGTAGGATGTAAGTGGATTTGCAATGTTTTCAAATTTGCAAGCATTACCATAGTCTTCTGGTTGAAAATAGAACGATATTATGAATGGGCTGGGAGAAAATAGACCTCTCTTATTCAAATATAGTTCTTTAACAATGCCAAGCTAACATGATTATAGAGGATTTCTTGGCTTCTGGGCCAAAATAAACAGAAGCTAAGTATGTCGAAGAGCAAAATGAGAAACCAAGAATTCTACTTCCCTGCAAGGCTGCTTGAGCTTTAACAGCAAGTGTCACAATTTGCTAGCCAACTGACATTTCTCAGAGCACTTTAGTTGTGCCAGGTGGCTCTAGTAAAGAATAATGATTTGTTGCTGAGACATTAAAAAAAGTCTCTATTTGAAGAAATTCTACTGGCATTAGATACTTTTGCTCAATCTAGCATAACTGTGACCAGCAGTTGTTGTATCACCATTATAGGTGTATTTTGTGGTTTTTTTGCTAAGAAGTTCAGTGGACATTTTTGTCCCCTTAAACTTTTAATGGCATGATATGTAGTAAATCCAAACCCAAAGTGATTAATTTTTCCTGAATATCATTGTAAATTAGGTATAGTATTTGCAGTGGGTACCTATTGGAAATATAAAAATCAGACACTGGGTACATATATTCATTGAAAAAAGCATAAATTTGAGATTATAATTTTTCTAGAAATTATGGAACTCACAGATTAAAAGTGAAACAATTTTACAGTCCATCCACTCTTTCTAATTAATTCATCCCTCTTTGCCACATCATTTTTGTGTGGATTTAAGGAATTCTTCAGTGGGAAGCTTGTATTTTGGCTTTTGAAAATTGTGGAGGGAAGAAGGAAATTAATTCTAAATCTCTGGCTGGTTAAACCAGAGAGCTTTAAAAAAAAAGAAAAAAAGATTTATGGTTGACTCCAGTAGAGCTATTGAATTTCCTTTTGTAAGTTAGTGTAAATGTGTGTTTTATTTCAGCATCAAAAGTCTCCCCTCTTTTAAGAAGAAGAGTAATAGCACTTTCTAGGTGGGTGTTTCTTAAAGAGAAAGGAGAGCGAAAAGGGAAGGAGATTTGAAACTGCTTTTCCTGTCTGAGGCCAAGAGCAGACTCAAAGCTTGCCAGCCCGACAGTTCTTTAGCTTCTTTCTTATGATTTCTGAGGGTTTTGTTAGTGACTTGCAGATGGAGCTTAGGCTTTGGAACTCATCCATTAAAAAGATGCATGGCCTTAGCCACAGTAGTAGTGCAACATGTTTTTACTGTAGCGGTGTCACAGAATGTAACTGAGCTTGAATTGGTGAGGGAACAACAATGCAGCCTTCCCTTCCCCTCCCCATAATTTTCTTTTCCACATTTCATTTGGAAATTAGGATCATGTAACATTTATCATCCATTTTAGGAAACAGAGGTAGAATATGAGCCTAGTCTTTTTACTAAGCTACATATATGAGCAACAGTAATACAGTTCGTAGCATACTTTAAGGAAAAAGCATATTTGTCTCAATGGATTTTTGACTTTTTTTCAGTTAAGTTTTTCTAGTAGGTTTTCATGGTCCTGTAAGGTATTTTTGCCATACTTTTTTACTATTTTTAAACAGCAAATTGTAGTTACGATTGTTAAAACATTAAGTTAAGGAAATTGGCCTAATGTAAGAGCATTTAAAGCAGCTTTACTGCAAACACTGACTGAAAATGAGCCTGCTTACATTCTTCAGGGACAGAACAGGGTTAAGGGCTCTATTACATCAGATATAGTGTGGAGAACTTCACAGAATCTGTGTTTTTGTGTCTGGGAATATGTGAAAAGCAATGAAGTCTGTGTATTAATTTTCTGAAAGAATAGTATTATTCCTGGGGTTTTTGTTTTTAACCCAAAAGCAAAATTAATTCAGTCTAGTCATTTATCTGCAGATTTTCTGTAACTTGATCACATGCTTAAATGGCATGATCCTTGTCTCTGTAGGAGTGTTTAGCAGAATAATTTGTTTATGATCAACTAGTCTGTCATGGTTATCAATGGAGATTTAGATGTAGGCATATGTCAGACGTTCCTTCCAAGTGAAGAAGGACTAAAATGAGAAGCTTCAGTAAATCCAGAACATGTACTTGTGGCCAGCAGTTTTATTTAGTGTGCTGGTATAGAATTTAGCTAATGAAAACCATCCCGTAGATGCATGTATCCATAAACTGTGCTGAAATAAGAAAACTTCCTGACAGTAAATGTCAGAAAGAAATATAGGAAGGAAACCCCTCCTAGCCCTATACTTAGGGACTTTGGCCTTAATTAACTAAATTACTTAAGAATATTTCAAGCTTTCTTAATGTTAATTGAAACTGAAGTGATTTCTTTTTTGCAGAAGCTCTGAGTGGTTACTGGAATAGACTCAGTTTGGTAAAGTAAACAGGTTATGTTGACTAGCTAATCATTGAAATGTATGTATGTATGTACGTAATTTAACATTTTGTCTGTCTGAAATGTGCTTTTACCAGTTTTAAAGGAGAAATTGCACATTTTGGTTACATTATCGATGGTATATTTAAGGATATTTTAACAATTTTTTACTATTTTTTAGTGTATAAAATATGTTCTTACATACTGATAGTTGTTGTTCACAAATATATGCCATGTAATTTCCTCTAATTGATACACTGAGAATTTTATAAACTGTTGAGAAAACAGAATTTTTTTGAGTAAAACAGTGCTTTGAAAGCTGGATTATATTTAAATCTCTATGATGTTTGATACCTTATATTCTTTTACATTTTGATTTTGGTCTGCAGAAACCTATTTTTCTGTCTCTTACTGGAGCCATGGAGCAAGTGAGCAAGAGGTCTTAGAAGGAAAATGAAAAGTCACAGACTTTGTTGTGAATGGATAAGTGTGTGGAAATAATACGAATTGTGTTATGTCAGCATCCCACTCACAGAATGGATTTCATAAACAGTTGGTGGAATGGTCTCTAAATGAACATGCTGCTTTGTCATTTACAGACTTAGCCACTATGATTCTTCAGAACTGGCTGCTTATTTCATAGTAAGAAGGTTTTAAAAATACCAAACCTGTTTGTGTTTTATTGTTAGTCATTTAATCTAGAGGATATGGGACACAATAAAACTCATAGACCTTTGGGCAGGACTTCTAAGAAAATGTTGCTAAAAAATATTTACAGGAGTTTGGTTTGGTCTGAGCTGCTGAAAGCTAGCAAACAAACAAGTTAACTTATATTTAAATAAATTAGAACAATGTGTATATCTTATTTACTGAGGACTTTGTTTAAATTATTTAGGAAGTAATGTGGCCCGTTAGAATCCTATTATGTGGTACTTTTGGAAAAAACCTATTATATAGTATTTTAATTTTTTTTTAATAATGACTGGAAATATTGTCTGATTTATCTTTAATGTTGAAATCAATTATACAGTTTCTAAGTACTTTTTTAGCCAGATTGGAAATAGATTTGACTTCTTGTCTTCTAGACTTGTGTTGAAAGCAATGGGCCATCTGGCTGTAGAGGAAACACCTAAGAACAACATTGCTGCACAGACTATTGAAATCATTGACATACAAGAAATTCTCTCCAAAATCTGGTTAAATGTGAATAAGAAATAGCACTTACTTCTAAAGCTTCCTCTGAATAAGATGTAGTTTTTCATATTATACCTGCTTTTTTTTTAGCAGATCTGAGGAAATCTGGTTCCTCTTGAAGCAGATAGAAAGGTCAGAAATAAACCTGTTACTAGACCAGATTTCAGAAATTTTCCCTTGGGTATCTGTGCTGTACTTACTCCAACAGATTCACACAGATCATAATTTTCAACAAAGTGTCGTTAATGGTCTCTTCTCAAAAACTCACTGCACTCTTTGTTTTCAAGGAGAATATACTTAAGAGAAGTATTCTTTAGAATAAATGATAGATTAATCAGTTCCATCCTACTCTTCTGTTGCTTCGATAGACTCATCCAAGATGGCAAAAAAGAGTTCAGTAGCATCATTGGGAAGTCTTAATCAGTGTCAGGTTTGAATGGCTTATCCCAGTGAAACCATCCATCTCAGCTGTTCAAAATACTTTGGAGCTGTTGATTTTCACATCTGCTTCTGAGGACATTCAGAACCATAAATATTTTGGAAAGAGTGTGTTGAGAAGTTTCCAGAAATAAATTGGTTTATCTGGCTCCCCTGGAATGTCTTTGAAACTGTGTCATAAATTCCAGGACAGTTGCTACACAAATAGAGTTACTGGCATAAAACTTGCCATCCTGTAATAAAAATCAAGTTCTGTTTATGTGTTGATGTCTAATTTCAGAAGTAATTGAGCCTTTAATTCAAGGTTCTATATTTTTCCCTATTCACTTGTGCAGGAAAATATTGGCTATTTCAGAAAGAAAAGGGGTAAAAGAGCTTTTGTACCCCTGCTTGGTAAATACAGTATCAGAGACTAAAGCGCCTCCTGCCTTGCTGGATTGGTGGACACTAGATGAGTTGGTATCTGTCTTGGGCTGTGTTTACTTAAATAAGTGGAGGGACAAGTTCTGTTCCAGAAGAGTAATTTCCAGGCTTTCACAGATTCATACGCCTCATGACATGATTGTCTCTGAGTAACAAAGTTATGGAGTAACTCAACAAATCTCTTGTAGCACGTGGAAATCAGCCTTCATCACTTAAAGAGGAGTATCAAAAGATTTAGCTTAGCTTATGTGAAAACTGTGTTGCTTAGTCCTCTTTAGAATCATAGAGGTTGGAAAAGACCTATAAGATCACCAAGTCCCATATTAACACAGCACTGCCATGTTGCCACCTCAGCATGTCCCCAAGTGCCACATCTACACGCCTTTTGAACGCTTCCAGAAGTGATGATGCCACCACTAACAGAACAGCCTATTCCAATGCCTGACTACCCTGTCAAGAAATTTTTCCTAATACCCAATCTAAACCTCCTGTGGTGCAATTTGAGACCATGTCTTCTTGTCCTGTCACTTCTTACTGAGACTGTAACAGAAGAGACCAGTCCCCACCTGGCTGCCCCTGCCTTTAAGGCAGTTGTAGAGAACAGTACGGTCTCCCCTCCTTTTCTCCAGGCTAAACAGCCCCCGCTCCCACAGCTGCATCTCACAGGACCTGTGCTCCAGACTTTTCACCAGCTCTGATGCCCTTCTCTGGACTCACTCCAGCACTTCAAATGTCCTTCTTGTCGTAAGTGGCCCAGAACTGGCCTTGGGATATAAGGTGTGGCTTCACCAGTGCTGAGTACAGGGGGACTGTCACTGCCCTGTTCCTGCTGGCCACCCTATTGCTGATACAGGCCAGGATGCCATTGGCCTTCTTGGCCACCTGTGCACACACTGGCTTGTGTTCAGCCACTGTTGACCAGCACCCCCAGGTCCTTTTTCGGCTGGGCAGCTTTCCAGTCTCTCTTGCCCCAGCCTGTAGTGCTGCCTGGGGTTGTTGTGATCCAAGGGTTGGACCCAGCACTTCACCATATCACACCTCATACCACTGGCCTCAGCCCATTGAATCAGCCTGTCCAGATCTTTCTGCAGAGCCTTCCTACCCTCCAGCAGATCATCTCTCCCACCCAACTTGGTTTCATCTGCAGACTGACTGAGGGGGCACTGTAGAGGATCAGATCTGAGCATGTTTTGTCTCAGACATTCTGAGTATTGCTACAGGAAAGGTGTAATTGGAGGAGAGGGTCCGTGGAGCTGGGGCAGTGCTGTTCTGAGCCAAGTTCCTATTCTGCCTTGAGACTCAGTCCCCCACCCCCACCTCACTTCTTGGAGAAGGGCTGGCTGTACATGAGTGAACAAAACTGTGTGACAAATCTAATTTACATAAAAAGGCATGCACCAGGTATACTATAAAAGGGAGTGAATCAGGTCCCCTCTATTTTTTCTCTGGCTTTCTTTCTTTTTTCTCTCTTTCTCCTCTTTCTCTTTTGTTTTATTTGTCTTGATATCCTAGCTCTGGACCATCCACATGACAGGACCACTGTGAGATCTAAGGTCTGGAGATAAAAATTTGTTTTCTTCCCTTGCTTTACCTCAGCAAATCATATCCTATTCTCATACTCCATACTGAACTTTGTTGTGGGAGTGTGAAGATAGTGGAGGTATGTTACGGCTTGTCAACCACCACCTTTGAGTCAGGGTGTTGTGGTTTGTGAGCCACAAATACTGGTGTGCTAGCCAGCATGTCTTGTAAGTATTTAAGGGCTTGCTAGCCAGCACCTTTTCAGTCTAAGCAGTGGGCTGGTTGCTGTAGTTAAGACAACTGCACAATAAAACAGGAGTTTCCTGACACTGGTCTGGTGTCTTGTTCAGCCTGATGAGGATCTATAATGAGCATCACGCCCCATACCAATGGGCTGTGACATGCACTCGTTCCCTTTATCCACATCATCAGTAAAGATGTTAAACAGGAATGACCTCAACACTAAGCCCTGGGCAACACCAGTAGTGACTGGAGACCAACTGGATGTAACTTCATTCACCACCACTCTCTGGGATGGCCATCCAGCCAGTTTTACACACGAAGGGTGTACTCAGGCCTTGAGTAGCCATTTTCTCCAGAAGAGTGCTGTGGGAAATGGTGTCAAAGGCTTTACTTAAGTAAAGTTATGAAGATGATAAAAGGTCTAGAGAGGAAGCCATACAAGGAGTAGCAGATGTCACTCAGTTTGTTTAGCCTGGAAAAGAGGAGACTGACAGGAGACCTCATTGGGGTCTTCAGCAAGGAGACTGAGGGAAGATCTCATTGGGGTATTCAACATTCTCATGAAGGGAAGAGGAGAGACAGGCACTGATCTCTTCTCTCTAATGACCAGTGACAGGACCCGAGGACATGACATGAAGTTGTGTTGGGGGAGGTTTAGGCTGGATAATAGAAAAATGTTCTTCACCCAGAGCGGGGTTGGGCACAGGAGCAGGCTCCCCAGGGAAGTGGTCACAGCACCAGCCTGACAGAGTTCAAGAAGCATTTGGGCAATGCTCTCAGGCATATGGTGTGATTCTTGAGGATGTCCTGTGCAGGGGCAGGAGATGGACTCAATGATCCTTGCAGATCCCTTCTGCAGATGATTCCCCACTCAGAACATGATTCCATGTAAAAATCCAGGTATACAACATCCACAGCCTTTTCCTCATCCAGTAAGCGTATCTCCTTGTCAGAGAAGGAGACCAGGTTAGTTAAGCAGGATAGCTTTACTGTAGGATAGCTTTACTGACAGATACATGGGGTGATAACCAGCAAAACAGTCACTTGTTTTCTCCATTTGTATTCTCAGAAATCTTTAGTTTCAAGTCTATTCTCATTCCTTCCATTTTCCTGAGTGAATTAATTTGGGATAGCCTCTATATATATAAATCTGCAAGTCAGAGGAGTAAATGTCAAATCAGGCCTCCACTATAGGATCTTGTAGATATGAACCAATGTGCTTACACTGATAAAGAAATGAGTTTATGTCTTTATGATAATGCTCGTAGGATTATCTGCCTGTCAAAGATATTAGAAATCTCTCTGCAGTGGTAGATTTTGAATTATCTGCAGTATTACTCAGTATAAATTGCATCAATATAATAAAGCGACTGGCAAGGTTGTTCAGAGAAGCTGGTCATTGTGAGGGCTTTATTATTCATTAATTCAGTTTCAGGTTGAATGGGAGTTTGTCACAGAACTTTAGTCCTAGGCCATGGGGATGGATTTCTTCTCTTGCAACTAGAACCAAGGTGGTTTCCTTCTTACTTACTCAGTGGTGAGAGAAATCAAGAAAAAAAAGTCACTTCTGATATTACAGTATGCCTGACTGGTGTTCATTCTCCCAAATCAGCCACCTTGATTCTGGAAATGCAAAAATAAAAGACACCTTGTTATTTTTCCTTTTGAATGCAGCATTTCTGCTGCAGATTGATCCACTTTCCTGGCTTGTAGAATGTGGTATTAGTGGATTAGACAGTGAGTGGTAATTGATTCACTGCCAGGAATAACTGATGATTATGTAGATCTACAGTTGTTAATTTTGCTGGAGTAGTGTAGGATCTCTGACTGATATCATCAATACAGGAGTGCATTTAGTACCGACAGTTTTTTTATCATGTACTTGAATACCTTGCAGGTATTGATCTTGAAATGATTCCTTAAAAGTCATCAGGATCAAATTACTGATCTCTCTGACCCCAGAAACCCATACTGTGGCTGTGTAATATGTCATGTTTTTTGATTTTCCAAAGTGCTTTTGGGGGGATTCATAATGTAATAGTGGAATCTATCACTATGTTTGAATATTTGTATTGCTTGCTGTATATGTGAGAAAATCTGAAATCTTTTAGATTTCTCTGTAGTACTTTCTGAAAGAGTTAATTTCAAAAATGAATGAAGAAACTTTAATGGAAGAGAATGTTGTTTTACACTCAGTCTTTGAGCTAGTTTTAACCAAATTCTACAGTATGATGTGAAATAATGCTTTAGATCTGAGAATGACTGGATTTTAAACTTTGTGAACTTCAAACCCAACTGTTTCATTGCCATTTAGTTAAAAATTAGCCATTCCTGGTTTGCACTGTCTTTTTGATAATCAAGTTAATGATATATAGGACAAAAGAGGATGGACAAATATGAAAAAAGAATTACCTGATTTTTTTTTTTTTTTCTCAGTCAGATTTTCTTATTAGAGAGTGTCTCTTGGAATGGTTTGTTTCTTTTATATTTTCATGTTCTAAGTGGAAAAGCTTTTAAGAGCAAGAAAGCTTTTAAACTGAAAAAGACAAATGCTTTAACTTATCGTTAACAAATCTCTTACGTTTGTTGCATGTAGGGATGTCTCAGACTTTCCACTGCAACAGTGTCAGTAAAATGGAATACATAAGACATAGAACTAAATTTTAAATGTTTTCCATCTTTAATACCTATTTGACTTATATATACCTAATAGCTCCTTTCATCTTGACTACAGTATCTCCTTGCCTTTGTTTCCCTTGCCCCCTTCTGGCTGTTCAGAGGTTTTGTACATTTCAAGAGAAAAAAGTCTACACATTCCTTGCATGGAGCTAGTAAATTGAAAATGAAACAACAAAAACCACCAAACAAGTAAATAAACAAACAAAACCATAAAACAGTACCAAACCAAAAAACAGTCCAGGAAACTGTTGTAGGACATATGCAGACTCTGGTGATGTATAGTAATTTTATCTTCTCTTTTCTTCTATCACTTGGTTAACACTGGCCGTTACACAAGGGTAGGGGGAAAGTACTTTTGAAAGTACTCTTCACAAAAGGTGTTTGATTATTTTTATCTTTAGGAAAATTCTGGTTACAGAAAGGGTCATTAGGTAGTGTTACAGGTGAATATATGGGGTTTTAAGCTACTCCCTCATTTAGCTGTCATTACCTGCCATGTCAACCTGTCAAATCCTTTTCAGAGATTTTTGTGTTTATTGTCACTGGTCAAGCTTTTTGTAAGTCTTTCACTAAGCAATCCAATAGATTTTGTACTTTTCAAGCCCCTTCCTTACCTCTAACAAAAGTGGGATCCCAGGTTTGTTGTTGTAACACATCTTTTATTTTGTTTTCAGCTTGCAGTTTGGTCCCTTGTCTCATTCTACTTGGCAAACTGTCCTATTTTGTAGGAACTAATTGTCTGAACCCTCGATAATGCTCTGAAAAGAAAATTTAACTTTAGTAATAGTTGCAAAAGACAATAAAAATACTGTCTTGTACAGTTTAATAGATTTTAGCTTTCACTTTTGACATATTATGAGGCTTGTACATTTTGAAAATCTGCTCTTTTCTGCTTTTTCTTAAGAATGCAAAAATCGAATGTAAGTTACTACTTTGAAACTCTGTTTTGCAACAGCATTTTCCCTCCTCTTTGGTTTTAGGGAATTCACTGAACGGCAATAGAACAGCAGTTTCTCCTGTTGAGGGCTATCTAGGAAAAAAGGTTTACAATGAAGGAAAAGGATATTTAGGCATTTAACATAACTCTTCAAGGTAGTAAAAGAATCCTGGAGTATGATAAATAAGGTATCCCAAATGCTTGTAACTTATTTTGATAACAGTGAATTTTCTTAGACCTCTGGTGTACTTCTGCTGATTCTTCTCTCTCACATCAATCAAACATGGAACACATAGATTGAATATATCTAAATCGAGGATTTCTGAAGCAGTTGCTCAGGGATGTTCAACAAAAGCATGTATAAATACTTGAGTTTCTGAAAGGAGGAAATGACTTAATGAGATTTCTATTTTTTTGGTCTCAAAACCTTTCATGAGGTTCCTCTTTTTATTAATAAGAATACATAGAATGAAGCGGTCTAAACCCATGAAAGTCACAGAGCATTCATCTGAACTTTCTTTTAATAATATATTTTTTAAATGAAGGTCTTTTTCAGTGTATACTAATCCTAACCCTCTGCTACAAAGAATTTTATATACTTAGTGACATACAAAGTGTAATCTAGTTTATCCTTTAAGTGTCAATGATACATAAAGCCCTGAAATGAACCCTAGAAAGGGAATATAACTGTTGTTATATCAGCATGTAGCAATCGAGAACAGGAAGAAATGAAAGTTGTAAGAAATACAGAGCAGATTGTTTGATAACCAACATAGAACTACCTCTGCCAAATCTATTAGTCTGACTAAGAATCTATCATCAAAGAATTGCTTAGGTTATTGTATGATGTACTTAAAAGGTTTTAATGAGATGTAAAGCATTTTGTAATGAAACTGGTAGAAAAGTAAATGTCAAGATAAGGTTTTATCATCATCTTCTCAAGATAATGAGGAAATTAAGCAAATTACATTATGAGGCCAGACCCTAAATCCCAGGACATCTTGAAAGAGTGACATGGAAAAGTAGATGCTAATTTCACACTTTCTTTTCTTGATCATGGTACTGATCAAGACTACAGATGATTGAAATGGCTCCCAGACAACTGAAACATAGCAAAGGTCTGTATGATTTTGGTGTGAATGGTCTCCATTGCTATTGGACAACTGCTGAAATCGTGTGGTGTGTGTGAACCCACACTTGATTGTAGCAGCTGCAGCATTTTCCTGATGCTTGGTGGGAGCTGTCTGCTCTTCTGTGTCAGTGGTGTGAAATGGCCACAGCCGATCAAAAGACCTTACCCCAGACAGAGTTCAAAAGCTGTCATATCTCCTTACACAGCTTGTTGTAGCCTGGTGCTTTATTGCCATTCTCTTGATTTCCCAGAGTTTGCTGTGCCATCTCCTTTCTTCTTCTAAGTGGGAAAGTAACGAAGCTGAAACTAGTACATTTGTATCAGCTCTGGGCTACACGTCAGCAGATTATTATTGTCACTTGGTTAAAAATGTAAGTATTTTTTGTAATTGAGATTTTGTTAATAATAAATCACCAGTTTATAAGCACATACATGGAGCTGTCATTGTGATAAAGAACATGAACTGAACTTTGTTTATCTTTTCTTACCTCAGTTACTTTTACAACCTTTTAAGGGAAAAAATGAATTGGGAGATCTCTGGACAAATGAGAATTTTTTTTATTAGATTACACTGTAATAGATGCTCATAAAAACAAAATTCCCATTGCTGTTGTGCTATAACAAAAAAAAACCCTATTTTTTTTTTCCCCTTGAAGTTAAAATTATATTATTGTTTTATGTATTAGAATGTAACTTCTGAATGTTTTCTTTACCGTATCCACTGCATTTAAAATGGAAAATGAACCCTGAATGTTAGGTAAAGTCACTTTTATATTTAGGATATATAAAAATAGTGGGAATAATATTTCATAGTATATTGACTTGAATTAGATAAAGCATGAAAAAATTGTTAGTAATGGTCTTCTGAAAGTTTTGCCTTAACTCCTGGGGAGGCAGAGCTAAAATGAACATAATTTTAGTTTTAAAATGTATAAAGTATATAATGTGTTACAATAATGTTTTGCAGTACAGTTTGTTCAGTGATTAGGAGAGCTTCAATTTGACATCAACAGTTAAAAAATCAAAAAAATCAAAATAGATGAACAGAGAAAGTTATTAACATTTACAGTACCTCAGTCACATACAGAACCATGCAACTAATGTCTGCTTATTGGCAGTAAATGTAATGTATTTTATTTTATTTATCTTTATTTTATTTAACAGATGGTCGTTTCATTAGTAACAGAACTCAGAGAAAACCAGTTCAATGGACTTAACATTCAGGGGAGGTAGGTGTTATCTAAACATAATTTTGGTATGTTTTGGTTTGGGTCATTACAGTTCAGTGAGGATCATTTTACAGTCTTGGGCAACTTAGGCTTCAGTTGAAAAGTGTTGGATACATATGTAGATAATTTAAGGTGTGGACGACCTTGTTAAGTTGGGCTTCACCTAAGAGTTTTTACTTAACCTAGGAGTCACAGAATGGTTGGAAGGGACCTTCAAAGACCATTTGCTTAATGCTGCTGTTGTCACTATTTTTCACATGATCATGCCTTTTTGCTGTCTGATTTGTACCTTTCTACTGAGCTTGAAATGCTGATCATAGCCTTTTGTTGGTACTGTAAAAATTAGGTCATTTGAATGTCAGTAGACGCTTTTGATTGCATTTAAATTGAATGAATTGCAGCTAAAAAAACAACTGAAAAAATGAGGATAGATATTTTTAATATAAACTATGAATTAAAGTTGTGTCTTCTGTTTTAAGTTTATTCAATTTACTAAATTATTAATAATAGAGTAATAAATAAAAATAAGCAATACTTATTTAATAAGTAAATTATTAGTGATTAAATAATTACACTAACAGTGTCATGTAATAAACTAAATGAAATTGTTATTAAATAGTAAAATAACTAATAAGTAAATTAAAACATTTGAATATTAATAAAATTGGAATAATTAACAGTTAATTAATTGAATTAAAGAAAATGCCCATGCACATTCTGTTGTCCTTAGAGTCAAAAGGGATGCTATGAAGAAAAGAGTTTTATGACCTATTTTATACCACATAGCTTGTAAAATTACAGGAAACAAGAAGCTGATTGAAGTATCTTTCTTGTATCATGCGCCAGAAACTTGGCTCTTCTCTCTGGTAAGAAAGGTTAAATGAGCTGAATTAGTTTAGAACAGACATTAGTATTAAAATCATGGACACAGTTAATGAGGGGTATCACAAAGTTTCATTCCATGTAGGAAATAAACACCCACATTTTAAAAAGTAGGATGAAACAGACTTAGCTTGGTTGAGGTTGCTGGGAAGAGGAATACTGGATTTCTGCTGGGAGAAAGGGAGAACTTTGAACTTAGGTGGATTTTTGAGTGTAGAAATTGTGATATGGCTGTTTATTCAAATTCCTGAGGCAAAAGTAGTCTGCTTTTACAGGTGTACATTTTCTCCTTTCTCCATTTAGTGATACTTTAAAAAACTCAGATGACAGTGTCTGTGCAAATTCATGGTACACAGTGGAGTGCATTGTGCACTATTCACCAAGAACATATTTTGAAGATTATGTAGTAAACTTTGCTAATCCTGCATAAGGAATTAGAAATATAATTTTGCAAAGGGAACTGATTTAGAGTTTCAGGTCTGTGTATCCTGGAAAATACTGCTGCACAATAAGGTCTTCCCAATAATTACCATTCCTACAAAAACACTTGTAGCAAAAGTGCATTTTGAAGTATTTCAGTATAAGAAGACTTAAACACGTATTTAATCAGATAACTACTCAGAAATGTGCATCTTTGAAAATACATCATGTTATATTTCTCTCTCTGTTTATATGATAATGATTAGTACCTCATGTCCACACTGCTGAGCAGCATCTTAATTCCCCTCTCAGGTCTTCAGGGGTGATACTGGTAACTCCCCAAAGAAAATAGTTTCAGGTTCTTGCAGAGAATGCACTTCATTTAGTGAATCAGGAGGAACTTGCAGGAACTCAGGGAAGCCTTTTACGAACAATCTAGCACCCTTTAATTTGCTAGAATTCAGTATTTCATAGTTCTTGGTCTTTATAAGTGTCTTCCTGTCAAAACTACAGTTTCATGTGCTAGGAACAATATATATTCTCTGGGAAAGTTGTGATTTCTTTTTGCAAATGTAGTCTCTGCCATTTTAATTTTTTTAATGTTCCAAAGGTTCCGTATTTTCTTTATGTTCCAGATTCCACTGTCTTTGATAATTTCCAACCACGTAGTGTTAGTGAGAAGATCCAATGAGTGTTTCGTATATTAAGATCCAAAGGTGCTGCATATTCCTTCAGCTGTAGGGCTGTAGATCTGTAAGCAAAAATTTTTCAGCTGAGCACTTGAAGACAGCAGGATTCATAAATTGTTTCTGTTGAGAGGAGAGAGGGGTTAAAAAAGCAACAGGAGGCCTGAAAGGCAGCTAGGTTGTCTCTTCTGGAGTTCCAGGAAACTTACATGAAAGCTATGAATCTGTAATCTTCCATCTGGGAAAGACAAAGCACTGTCTAGTAGGAAGGACAGGGTGATGGAACCAACACAACTGGTTTCAATTCAGAATTGTGTTGATATCCCTTAAATGGTTTGCTTTGAGCATTTAAATATCAAAATTTTATCTGACTTCTTAACATTCTGCACACAATAAGGAATGATATGTCAACAGTCATTCTAGTAAATAATTTTTCAGCAGTTAAGTATGCATCTCTTACATTTAATCTTCTGTGATTAATTAATATCCTTTTTTTAGCTTAACAGTTTAGAAATTATGACTTTTCTGAAATATGAACTGTGTTTATTTTTTCCTTCAGCATTTCAGCCAGTCGTGTGAATGCTGTGTCCATTTTCTGTGTGCCTCTCATTACTTTGCCTGACTTAACTCCATTGCTGGAAACTCTCCTTCTTTACCACGGAGGTTCATCAAAAGAAATTCTCAGTTCAGAGTTTCTAGAGGCTGTGAATGAGGCCTTTTTAAAGTAAGTAGCAGGGTTTGTGTTATTGTTTTGCTTTTTCATAAAGATTATCAATTCAATTCAATGTCTCTTGTCTAGGTTTGTATGCTGAATGCACTGTATACCTGCCTTCTAGTAAAATACTACCTTTGCATTTGAATAGCAGAGCTTGTGGGCCAAAGCAGAATTTTACACTGATGCACAAGTTGTGGCATAGCAGCTTCAAATATTGGCTGGGTTTTTGTCCCACCTATTCCCTAAAAAGGAGGTTAAAACCTTCAACAGATTTTAGTAATTTTGTGGAAATTGTGATAATTTTTCATAGAAATGTCATTTGCCTGTCATATAAGTATATTAGGATTCCTAACGTGAAATTTTGGGAGCCATTTTAATTTTTCTGTGTGTAAGATAGATTCTTATGTTTGATGTTTTCATAATTCTTTCCAGTTTTGTAGTTTTTGTTTTATTTTGGTTGTTTTGTTCTTTTATTGGGTTTTTTTTTTGGTTTTTGATTTTTGGTTTTGGGGTTTTTTTTGTGGTTTTTTGGTTTGGTTTGGTTTTTTTATTTTATTTTGGTTTGGGATTTTTTGTTTTTTTTGTGAAATTTGTTCTCCTGGTTTTCAGCAGATTCGTTTTAATGAGTTTGAGAGAGGAGCAATTTGTGAAATACAGCTTTGTTTGTTTGCTACCACTAAACCCACTGTTCTGATAAAATCAGTCTATGGATGAAAACCAGCTGAGTGAAGCTGAACATCAGTAAGGCTGGCTGTGCCAGGAAAGGGAGGATGTCAGGGAAAGCACAGCTACTTTTGCTTGAGAATTGCTTTGTTCAACATGCAGCTGAGGCGCTATATTATAAACAAATTTTTTATGCTAGAAAATGTCCCTTGTGAATACTTTATGTCAATTATCCATTTTTCTCCTGTTTTTAATCAGTTTTAATTGCTTCCTCTGTACTCATAATTTCTGAGATGTTCTAATGAAGATTTTTGTGGTGATCCATTGAGGACTCCAGACAAAAAGTAGTTAATGGAGAAGTACAGTAACTAATCCATACATGTTAGTAGAAGCTGAGGAAAAGGAATGA
Source organism: Coloeus monedula (assembly GCF_965178545.1). Lineage (NCBI taxonomy): Eukaryota > Metazoa > Chordata > Aves > Passeriformes > Corvidae > Coloeus > Coloeus monedula. The sequence goes on along the minus strand of NC_138822.1, from coordinate 46,164,309 downwards.
AAAAGGCATGTGGAGGTTTGTAGTAAAAGATGTGCCCAAAAAGACATAGCTGTCTTTCACTCTTTCACTTGTCTGTATTTTGTGGCTTCTGACTGTTTGTGCTCCACAAGTTTGGAAGACTTTGAGAGAGCAAGTTCGCAGGTTCTGTACAGATGGTTTGTTCTCGTATCAGTAAGGTGATAGGCAGTCCATCATGACAGACTTCTGACACTTCATACTGTGAGTATGGCCATTCTTTGGATGGTCATAAGAGGTTCTTCTGACTGAAATAAATGTCTCTTTTCTTAACTTCTGAGTTGCTTGCTTATCACAGTGAGCAAAAATACCTGATTTCACATGGCTTTTGACTAAGGGACTCTTGCAGGGTGCTCAACAAAAGTGCGTGGTTTCCCTGAGGGCAGATACAGGCTCATGCATGCTTTGCATGATATATTCCTGGACTGAACTCATGTGGTCTTAATGTGAATGTGCTTGTATTTTAATTTTTTCCCCACTCTGACAACTGAGTTTTATTCTCCTTAACTCTGTTGTGTTTCAAACACATCTTCTTTCTGAACATGGGTGAAGCCTGCCCCAGAAAATAGGGCACTTGCAGGCCTCCAAAGAATGCTGAATTGTCCCGGTGGGACCATCTGCAAGTTCAGCTGCAGGAATATAATCACTACAGTTAACTTCCTATATTGTTTTTAAATCTTTGAGTTGCAACACCTCTATGTGAGCTTATTAGCTTTCTTTTCCTGCCATAATATCTGTAATATCTACCATGCTACCACAAAGAAAGCAATAAAGTTGGCAGTAGCATAATTAGCTAATCTCTTGTCATTCTTAATTTACTCTGATGTGCATATGTGCTTTAATAGTAATACTCAATAAATTAACAGCATCCTGAAATTGAGCACTGCTTTACCATTTTGAAGTTCTGGATACTTTGACATATTTCTTGTCTTCACATGTACACTTTAAGGTCATTCCATAGTATTGAGTAGAAAAAATACAAGCTTTGTAATGAAATTCAGAATTCTGAGAGCTGATATTTTAATGAATATATGACAAAAGAAATACATTGAAAATAGATCCTAAAATGTCATTACTATTCTTTCTACTGGTATTTTTCTTTCTTATCAATTGCTTTGCTTTGCATATACTCTCCAGGCTAATTTTAGGTTTTTTAATCTTAACTTGATTTAAGACCAGTGCAAATATTTCTTATTATTTATGTATTGTTTCGGTTTTGACCTTTTAATTTGCAACTATCACAATAGCTACAAAAATATTCTATGATGTTCGTGCTACGATATCTCTTCTTGGGTGGTTAGTTTAGTGTATTTTGATTCATGATGGTCCACACCGTGCCCTTTTTTTGTAGTGATACAACACTACAGCTGAGCAGTAGTTGAAGTCTTTAGGTGAAGAGATAACTTGTCTTCTTAACTATTTTTCTTTTAAATGGCTCTGGTCAGCTGGCAGGCTGAAGACTTACCTACCTCTAAGTAATTTCTTTTTCCTTTTTTTGTTCTTTTTTTCTCCTTTTTGTTATTGTTGGTTTTGGGTTTTTTCCTTATTCCTCTGCAAAGATAAGTAATGCTTTGCTTATACAGAAGAAATATTATGCAGGACCTTCCTGCTCATCTGTCAGTAGCTGTCTGCAGTGCTAGTACAGGTTGGAGAGAGCGCAAAGGTCCAGGGACAGGACCTTTCTTGAGAGATGAAGGGAGCTCCAGACTTAAACCTTCTGCTTCCATTTGATGGGATCCATGATGACCAAATTTTTAGGTTTTAAACACATGTGGTAAAGTTGCATTTGTAGATTATGGTGATTTCCTGTCATTCTTTGCTATTACAATTTGCTGTTGAACAGGGTACTGTAAACAAGATTTTCTCTCTCTTGCTTCAGGTTAATCTTCGTGCCTTCGTTTTACCCAATATGTTTAAAAAAAGAAAAAAAATAAAAGTACATTTTTTTGTCTTCCTTCCAGTTACTCAGGTAAAACAGTATTTTTCTCTCTAAAACAGGAAGAAGATCTCCCTTCCTGAATCAGCTGTCTTCAGCCTTTGGCTTCGTCACTTACCAAGCCTTGAAAAAGCTACCTTACATCTTTTAGACCAGTTGTTTTCCATTCAGTTGAATTCACTGGAAGAAGTGGCTTGTGTCATGAAAGACTCGTTGCTGGTATGTGCAACATGTAGTACATTTGATACTGCTCTTTCCTGCTTCAGGAGTGAGAGTTTTCAAATATGTCAACGTGTAGACATACATCAGCATAAATGGCCATTATGGGATATCCGGCTCGTTAATGCAAGCCAAATCTTGAGTCTTAAAAAGATCACTAATTTTTAAAATTTTTACAGTTAATTGGTAGAAGAGAAAAAAAGATTTCATGCAGTGATGAAGAATGGGTAAAAAAGTGAGGATTCCCCTGGTGAGAGTGCTGAGCACCTTCCTCTGTCTTAAAAAATTATAAACTCTGGCCAGGAAGGATTTGAATTTGTTTTTACTTCAGTCTCTGTGCCCCTGGAGTTCAGGAATCTAAACAATTGGAACCCCTTGTAGATTATTTTATTATGGACTGCTTTGTTACTTGGTTTTATTTGCAAACCTGGACAAAATTCTTAATGCAAAACATTTGCTAAACTGTAATTAAAATTTGTTTTCAAATTCTGCGCTAGGTGGAGCACCAAAAATCTTCCTTAAGAGAAAACTGTATACTTTTTCCAAAATAATGAGCTAGTTGCAGCACTAAATGTAAATTTAATTGTTAATTACAGTGTGAAATTGCATGTGTGCAATGCACTCAAATTATATGTTTCATAAAATGACAGAAGTAAAGAATGGCATAAAGTATCTTATTTTCAGCCTATGAAACGGCTTACAGAGTATGTGTTCTAGTCGGGAAAAGAATGCTACCTTTAAGTATTCTTCCTTTTGAATCTGCAAGTCTCATATTTAGGGATCCAGTATGATACTTGCAAATCTCATAAATGCTTGGCATCAGCAGTTCTTCATATGTCACCTGGGGATTTAGATATATTGCAGCAAACAAGGCTATATACAGGGTCTGTGCCTAATTTTCCTATACAAGATAAACTGAGTTGTATATAGTGTCTGGTACTACACCACGTACCAGGTTAGGAAAAGAAAAATCTCTAAATCTAAGTTATAAATACCTAAAAAGAAGTCAAATATCTTTTTCAAGTGTTGTTTTTTGTTGTTTATTAAAAATGTTCACACTTAACACTGTCTTCACATCCTGATCTCTGAAAAGTATGGAACATTATTGTGCTGGCACACTTAGGTTGTCTTTACTTGCCTCTGCTCCAAAGACTTTGTGCTTTCAAAATAAGATATTGACAGAGTGGCAAGACCAGTGCAGCAGCTTTGAAAGCTGGTTTAGAGATCCATCCTGTGGACAAAGACTGGAATGAATGAAGCCATAAAGAGGAGAGCATTTTGCAGATGGATATTGATGATTGATGGGCATTGATAAGAAGGAGGGTGCATAAATGGGAGATGGCATAACAATTAAAAACAACAGGATGAGAAGCTTCAGAGAGGCAATATAGAGGGAAAATAATGTGATCCAGAAATTGTGTTCTAAATGTATAATGATGTTTTGTACAACATGTACATGGTACTGTAAAGATATACTTGTGTGACATTAAATCAGTCAGCCCTGATTATACAAGAATATGTTAATTTAGCCTGCCTAAAGGATATATAAGAATTTATTTAGGAATGTGGATGTGCATTTTTTGGCAGTTGGATTATGGTATTTTAGGATGTTTGCTCTGTTTACCTTATGGATATGGTAATGGCGGAATCATGAGACAAAACTAGATTTCTACTTTCCTATTTGGAAGAAAATCTTTAGAGGACAAACAGGCAGAAATATGCTAGTGATTTGATTATAGTGCATTATAAGAGGAAATTTCAATAAGCTCTTCCATAATTGCATTATCAGAGTAATTTATCTAAATCAAGTATCTTGATACAGTAATCATACTGTACATAAACCTCTAGAGATCTAAGGTACCCAGATAGTTGTAAACCACTGTACTTCTATTATGAAAGAAACTTGGTATGTACTACTCGTATATTTTAATTCCAAGAGTAATTGTTGTGTGATGGTCCACTAACTTATGTTTATATGGCATGCTATTATGTTTGTGTTTGTGGCTAAACTGGAATTAATATTGGAAGTCCTGTAGTTACTCAGAATAAAAACAAGGGAAGTGACCATCACAGCTGGTCTCTTAGCTTCTTTGGAATTGGGTGGGTGAGTGGATGTCTTCCTTCCTGAAGTAACTTTAAGGTTTGTATGTGTGCATTAACAACTAAACTTGCAGTAAATACATATTACTAGTATTTTATACTTGACCAGAAATGGATATAGATATGTATATACATAGATTTTTAAAGCCTGTGTATGTAAAAAGAGATGTGATTGAATCAGTGTCATTTATAGTTTGTGTTTGGTTCTGAGATAGGTTTCCAAAGTAGTTTTATTTCTTTCATAGGTGTGTTACAAGAAAAGTGCAATAGGTTGAGAGGGCTTACAATTTGTCAGCTTCTTCTTTATAAACCATCTGTTCTTGCTGCACTTTGTTTTCCACCTTGTCAGCTTAGAATCACAGAATCATTACAGTTGGAAGAGACCTCCAAGACCATTGAGTCCAACCTTTGACTGAACACCATGTCTGCTAAATCACACCTCAAAGTGCTATATCCAGTTGTTTTTTGAACACTTCCAGGAATGGTGACTCCAACACCTCCCTGGGCAGCCTGTTCTAATGCTTAACCACCCTTTCACTGACAAAATTCTTCCTGATGTACACACACATTGAGACTCTGTCCTCTTCTCCTGTCACTGGTTGCCTGGGAGAAGAGATGACCCCCACCTGGCTGCACCGTCCTTTCTGGCAGTTGTAGAGAGCAGTAAGGTGTCCCCTGGGCCTCCTTTTCTCCAGCCTGAACAACCCCAGCTCCCTCAGCTGCTCCTCACAGGACTTGTGCTTCAGACCCTTCACCAGCTCTGATGCCCTTCTCTGGACATACTCCAGCCCCTCAATGTCCTTGCAGTGAGGTGCATTGCTGAAGTCCACATAGACAACATCCACAGCCTTTCCCTCATCCAATAGGCAGGTTACCGGGTCATAAAAGGCAATCAGGTTGGTCAGGCAGCTTTTCCCAAAGCCCTGCTGGCTGGGCCTTGTCCCCTGGTTGTCCTGTATGTGCTGTGTGATGGAACTCAAGATGATTTGTTCTGTAACCTTCTCTGGCACCAGGGTCAGGCTGACAGTCTTGTAGTTCCCCAGATCCTCCTTCCAGTCCTTCTTGTGGATGGCTGCCACACTGGCCAACCTTCAGACATCTGGGATCTCAGTTAGCCAGGACTGATGATAAATGATGGAGAGCGGCTTAGTGAGCACTTCTGCCAGCTCCATCAGCACCCTTGGGTGGATCCCATCTGACTCCACAGACTTGTGGTTGTCTAAGTGGCACAGCAGATCACGAACAACTTCCTCCTGGATTGCAGGAGGTCTGTCCTGCTCCCCATCCCTGTCTACCAGCTCAGGGGGCTGGCTGCCCTGAGGATAACTGGTCTTATTGGCAAGACTGAGGCAAAGAAGGCATTAAATACCTCAACCTTTTCCTCATCCTTGGTGACTCTGTTCCCCCTAGCATCCAATAAAGGATGGAGATTTTCCTTGGCCCTCCTTTTGTAGTTAATATATTTATAAAACCACTTTTTATAATCTTTCACAGCAGTGGCCAGATCGAGTTCTAGTTGAGGTTTTGCCTTTCTAGTTTATTCTCTGTATGACCTAATAACATCCTGAGTTGCTTGCCCCTTCTTCCAAAGGTCATAAATCTCTCTTTTTTCCCCTGAGTTCCTATGAAAGCTCCCTGCTCAGCCAGGGTAGTTGTCTTCTCTGCCAGTTCATCTATTGGCACATGGAGATGGCATGCTCCTGTGCATTCTTCTTAAAGCATGTCCAGCCTTCCTGGACCCCTTTGTTTTTAAGGGCAGTTTCCTGAGGGACTCTCTGAACCAGTGTCCTGAACAGGTCAAAGTCTGCCCTCAGGAAGTCCAAGGTAGAATTTCTGTTGATCCCCTTCCTTATTTCACCATGAGTAGAGAAACTATCATTCCATGGTCAATGTGCCCAAGATGGCCTTTTACCACCACTTCTCCCACAGCCCTTCTCTGTTCGTAAACAGCAGGTCTGGCAGGGCATGCCCTGGTAGGCTCCCTTACCAGCTGTGTCAGAAGTTACCTTCCACACTCTCCAGGAACCTCCTAGACTGTCTCCTCTCCACTGTGCTGTGCTTCCAGCAGACACCTGGCAAGTTAAAATCTCCCACAAGAACAAGGGCTAGAGGCCATGAAACATCCATCCACTGATAGAATATTTCACTTCATCCTGGTTGGGTGGTCTGTAACAGACTCCCAGCAGGATCTCTGCCTTGCTGGGAGAGACAGTGCCTCTGACTGTCACCAAAGGCACTCCAGCCTTATCCCCACTGTGCCTGAGCTCTACAGTCAAGATACTCCCCAATGTACAGAGCCAGGAAGAAAAGAGGAAGTATAGATAAAATTACTCATAATATTGATGGAATCAAAATAAAAACACATTTGGCAGTTTGTATATATTTATTTTGGACTTGTTCAAAAGAACTAGGATTTGATTTTGGTATGTGAGCCAATGTGCTGGTGGACCCTTTCTGGTTTGCATCCAACCTGTCTTAAGCTACAGTGTGTTGGTTCATCATCATAGAAGTGTGTGTGCAAAGATAGGTAGAGTGTCTGAAAGACGGTGGGGGGAAATCACTGAATCAACCATTTAGCCCACAGGGCTGAAACCGTACTCTCCATTGCTCTCTAGACCCTCAGAAGGGTTCCATTTGGAAGGCAGCTTTGGGGATCTATCTAGTCAAACATTTTCTTAAAAAAACCCAAACCAACAAACAGAAAAACAACCCAAAACCAAAACTAAACAAACAAAAGAAACCCGCAAAAGAAGGAGAGGCCCGTGCCTCCTGTTCGTCTCATCCCGGCGGTTCCTTCTCTCCCTCCGGCGGCAGTGGGATTTGGGGGCAGCCGCCGGCTGTGCCGGCTCTGGAGCGGGAGGTGGCGCACGTTCGATAGCACAGCTTGGCTGCAGCCGCGGCACAAAGAAAACGGGGCAAAACAGCAAAATGAGGGGCCGCCTCCTGTTCACAGTATGGCAGAGACAGCTGGGGGAGACGGGGAGACAGTTTTTAGGCAGTTTTTAGTAAGGGTTGTTTGTTTTCTAATATTACCATGTAGGGATCGTATTAAGCCAAGTCCTCATTCTCCCTGTGTATAATTAAAAGGATGTTGTTTTATTTGCGTTATTGTTATTAATAGTATTATCATAATTATTAAAACTGTTGGTTTTTTATAAACGTAAGTTATATGTATTATTACAATATTAATTTTCTGCTTGGTACGTTTTAGCTTGAAACAAATGCATACAAGTTTTCAGTAGTGTGTTACGCACTTTAAGCTGTATTACTAAATGCCATTTTATAAACACTATGCTTCCTAAAGGTTAGAGAATGCATTTTGTTAGACATGCTTTACTCTAGTTGTTCGAGAACTATAGTCTTACCAAATCTTCAGGTTCTAACATCAGAGACACTAATCAAGGATTTGCTTTTTAACTTAGAATTTAACTTAGTACTTTGGGGAATTGTAAGTGGTTTTTATTCTAGGTGTTTTATAAAAGCCTAAGAATATGGAATTAAAAAGCAGTGTGTTTACTGGTGCATGTTTAAGATAACAACTTTCTCAAAACAGTCTTTCGTGTGGGAGCATGGTAAAAGGCTTCACTAGTTCAAAAAAAAAATTGATGCACTGAGGTATTTAGCTTGTACTAGCAACTCTGAAGTTCACAAAGAAGATAATACTGTGAAAAAATGTCTTGGATCAAAATGCATGCAAAACTATTAAAGGCAAAGGCGATAAAATCAATTTAATTTCTGGAATTTAATTTTGAAGATGTAGCAAGAGTCTCAAAGCACATCCAGAAAGGATTGTCTGCAAAGAGGAAGGAAAAGCTTTTTGAAAATCTACTCCTTGTGTCTTGCCTCTAGCAATTGCATGCAACAACTTGTTCTTTCTGTCTGCCACCTTTAGTATTTGTAGTGATTGTTGTCATAAACAGTTTAGGATCCCAGGTGTTTGCATTTATCAGCTGTTGAGCCTGCTTGGTCTCGATGTGGAGAATCCTAAGAATTCTAATCCTGAGAAAATCTGAGGGTTTAGTAAGAGTTGATCTGAGAGTTACAGTTTAATAATGGCTATGTAATAGCATCCATGAGTTAATCTGTAAATCATGCAGTGACGGTTGTCTTGAGTTGTTTCTGATTAATATCTAATTTTCTTTCATTTGTTTATCGACAGCCACAAGCAGCAAGCCATCCTGCCATTTTCAGAATTGTAAATGAAATTTTCAAGTAAGTCTTGAAATTACTGTGGGAAGAGTTTTAAATGACCCATTTAAGCATTGAGGTTTTCTTCACAAGAAGCAGCAATATTATAATCTACAACATATTATAATTTCAGGATATCTTCTTCTTTACCTGTGTGCTTTCAAGTCCCCTTCTGTGTAGTGCACTGCAAATAATGAAAAATGTTAAAAATCTAATGAACTTTATTTAAAGTTACATTATAGTGATCACTGGTACAGTTGACTACATTGTATTTTAGCCTTTAAAATTCGTAATTTATTTTGTACTTTAGTAGAGATTTGTGGTTGAAATACAGTTTTGGGCTGAAAATTATAAATGCTGAACTGGCTTTGCCCATGCCAGCATGAAGGTGGCATTTAGCAAAAACTTTTGCACTTACCAGTGTAGCTTCTTTTATATTTTGTTAATGTTTTTTCAGGATTTATGTTAGATAGGCTCTTAACGGCATTAAACTATTGATCCACCTGTTATAATGAGTTTGGTTTTGAATGCATTAAAATTATTTTGAAGCAACCAATATATTGGTTAACATGTGGGGGCTTCTAATCCTTTATACTCAGTTTTCAGTGGCTTTTCTCTTTTCTCTTGACTTAACACTTACTAATTTTTCAGTATTAACAATTCCAATACAACAATAATGTATTTAGTGACTGACATCCTTTGCTCATCAAGTGTTTCCCTTCTTAAGAAAACAGGGCTCCCAGGTACACCTGTTTGGGGGCATTTGTGTGTCTGTGTGCATGTTTAGGTTCATGCAGGCACTAACAGAACAGTCTTTGCTGTAGAAACCGTAGACCACTGTATTATGAGAGTGAGGCCACTTGGCAGCTACTGCTCTGGCAGTCCTTTGTTGCTGTGGTCCTGTGTCTGCACACAGATGGCATTTTCTGAAGATTTGAGACTAATCACTTTCCCAAAACAAGATGCACTTAGAAATTGATGTGACTTCAGCAGACGTGTGCTGATGTCTTAGGCTGGAGGCTGTATATTGTGATGGTACAGGAAGACAAAATTTGTTCAAGCTTCTTGGCTTATTTAAGGTCATGGTATATAAAATGTTTTCTAAGAAAAACACATGACTTCACTACTCTTTTGCAACCTTTCCCTTTGGTAGACAGTAGAAATGGATAAAATTTTGTTTCTTAGCTAATGCAGGACTTTGTCCAACACAGTATTTCCTAGTAAAACTTTGCACTTATATTAATGTTTCAAATTGTCTTAAAAAATGTTGTTTTGCTGTTTGTAAGTCTACATTTCTCCTCTGTTTTTTTACTTTGAATTATTTCTGTTTAGTATGCTTGTTCCTCTACATTTTTGGTATTAAAACCTTGATGTATTTCAAGAAATCTATGTCTCATGTCCTCTTGTTATTTACATGAAGCTGTATATGTTAGCTGGCTTTTGAGGACCAGTTGGTTTATGCAGCCTTGTGTTTATTTTTGTTGTATTTCTCTAACATCCTTCCAACTATTCTCAAGTGGTGTGCAGATGTTAAGATACTATTCCAGTTGTAATCACGTGTGAGATTTTAGAGAACTGCTGATAAAGAAATTGTACTTGCTTGTTTGGAAACTCTGTTAGGTTTCTATAGCTGGTGTGAAACTTCTTTTATTTTTGGAGTTAGTGTTCTGTTACGAGTATGGATCTAAGCATTGTGACTCTTTCTGTAATAACTTTTACTGCTATTTGCATGCATATTGAGATAATTGTGCTAAGTTATTTTATCACAGTGATATTACTTCCTGCTTTTATTTCTCAGAGTTTTCTTGCTATGTGTGGCTGTACAGAAGTCCATGCACCTAGACTGTCTTGAGTTTCTGTGTACTGTGTTTTCTTTTTATATCAGGGATTATATTTGCCTGTAGTTTTGTGAGATTTCTGTTACAGTAATGTGTTAGCTCTTCATATCTTTTAGAAGGAATGAAACAATTCTCTGATACTTGTATCTCACTGGCAACTTACTCTGAACATTTTCTCTCCTTTCTATATATGTCTTTCAAATAAGAGAATGAAAATTACTGCTACCTGTTTTCTCCACTTGCTCCACTTGCTCAAGGTTATTTTGCACTGTACACTGTAGAAGGCCAGTTGAAGCATTCACCTTTAGTGAACCTCTAGAGTGGCCCGTGGGATGCAGTCCCACAAAACACCATAAAGTGTGCTTGACTTAGTAATGGGAATAGTTGCTCTGAACACAATAAACTGATCAGATGCCAAATTTGGCTAATAAAGTTGTGCTAGTCTTTTTAATTCTATACTTATTTCCCCCTATTGGTAGGATAAACTGTGTGTCTGCATGTATATTGTATATATTTACTAAGTCTAGTTAATTTGTAGGAGTTGTGTATGTGGTTTGTTTTTGGTTTTCCTTAATTAAAAATAAAGTCTAAAAAGCCTGCAAAGTTAGTATTTCTGTTAGTGGTGTAATAAGCTCAGACAATTTGAATCTACAGCATACAAAGAATGTACCTTTTTCGTTCATTTCAGTTAACAGTGGTGTAGTGGGCAGACTCACTACCTGATCTGTCATATCTAATTTTTCAATGCTTAGGAATGCACTGATGGAAACTGATGGAACTTCAGGAGTTATGACAATAATACAGGTGTTTACACAGCTCTTCCTTCAGGCTCATCAGAATGAAAACAAACAGGTTAGTCAAGATCTCTTTCTTAGTGTTTTTTTCCAGTGAGAACATGCAGAATTTTGCAAGGAAAGAAAAACAATTCTACGCTTAAGAGAAGTGACTGAATATAATGAGGTAAATAGTAGCATCCCTCTATAGCTGCATAGATAAAGTTCAGTTCAAACATTTTCACCTGCGCATAAAATTACAGCATGAAACCAGTATGTAAGAGCAATTTACCTGACTTAACCATAAAGTATGTCTGCCTAAAGTGATTTTCACAGGCTCAGTTCCCTTGATGCTGAAGTTTCTGCCTGTAGAGTGAACATGAGCATGAACATTCATCTTTGATAAAAAGCAGGAAAAACGCTAGATGCATTTTTCTTTTGCAGTAGCAGGGTCTCTGATAATAAAGGAAGTAGAGATAACAACCCCATTCCCAGTCCCCTAAATAATTATAAGTAGCATATTGAATAGTCATATTTGTCTGTTCAGAAAGTAAAAGACATAGAATACATACTGGGACACAGAATACATACTGGTTTCAGTTTCTGGTCTTCAACAGTGGCCTCTCAGAAATTTTCCTTGGTCTAAATTTTCAAGTTTCACAGCTTAGTTTCTCTTCTTCTGCACAGATGTTTATACAGGTCTTACTGAATTAAATTAAGTGGAATTACTTCTGTGCTAATTTAAAACAAGAGCAGGATCAGTTTCTTACCTTAAAATTTCAAAATACAGCTATGAAAAAGTCTTACCTTACTTATAGCTTGCAAATTTGATTTCAGATTCCCAAATCAAATGGCATTTCACATCCTAACCATCTTGTTTGGTTTTTGAAATCAAATTCATATGGCGCAAGTTTGGAAAGTACCCTGTCATTGAAAGCCCTTCACTTTGGACTTAAGAAAATTTCCAGTTCCTTTAATTTTTTGCATCTATTGAGAGAGATGGTAGTTAAGAGAATGCTGGGATTTCTTGAAAATGGTGGCATTACTGGCCTTTAATTAGCAATGTGATTGAATCTGTCTTCCAGCTTCAGGCAGCTGTCTTGCTCAATACATGAGTGCTGTGCATGGTAATCTTATGCCACCCTGACTGCATGGAACAGCACACTGTGTAGCCCCAGGTGGGATCAGTGGGTGAGAATGAAAGTAAAAGATTCCACACCTATCAGACACCCAAGAGCTAAGAGTTGTGCAGGTGATGCGTTTTCTTCAAGGTGAAAGTCCTTCACCTGCTGGCATTGCAACATGGACTACTGCCCATTTTTCTGAAGTGGTTTTAAATATTTAGTTTCCTTTATTTCAGTTGTATACAGTTTAAGTCATGGAGTTCTAATTAAGGTATTATCTTCAATGATAGAATTTAAAGTCTCTTGTCTCACAGTTCGTGAATCAGCTGTAATGTTAGCTAACAGTTTGCTTGCAAAAAGGCAGTTACAGATTGCTTTCTAAACTTTAAGTCAGTCATATATCTTTGGTTTTTTTGGTCATACCATCATTACATATATTCGTAAGGTATCTGTCTTTGTGGTATCTGATTTCCCTTGACAGGACATAATGTGCTCCATTTAGTAGAAGAATGGTAAAAACATTAATGACAGAAGATGGAGTGGCTTCTGCCTGGTCCCTGAGACCTTTGGAATTTACAGACAGTTAATTGAAATAACACTAGGTAAACATGCATCCATAAAATTTGCAAAAGAACTGGTTCAAGTCTGGCAGTTCACAGGTTTGCATGATAGGAGAAGTGTGATTGTGTGTTGCAGTGTGGCAGCTGTCAGAAATAGCTGTCTTATATAATAACTGTGTAGACCATTTAGAAAGAACAAGTTTTGGCAGAAAAAAAGCTGAAGAGTAGGAAAAGACAGTGGTACTGGGTTTAGGATAGTCTTTTTTCTTTCATGTTTTTGGAGACTGAAGACAGCATAAATGGAACATGGGGTTTCAACCTGCTTAGGAAGAAGTCAGCACACTGCTGACTCACGCTCACCTTGGTGTCCACTGGTCCCCAGATCCTTCTCTGCTAACTGGTCTCTGGCTGGGTGGCTGCCAGCATGTAATGGTGCCTGGATTTATTCCTCCCCAAATTCAGGACTTTTTACTTTCTCCTTGCTGATATTTATTTGTCTTCATTCAGCCCATTTCTAAAGCCTGTCAAGGTCCCTCTGGATGGCAGCACAACCCTTTCATGGATCAGCCACTCCTCCCAGTTTTGTGTCATGATCAGACTTGCTGAGGGAACTCGCTGCCCCTTCATCCAGTTCATTAATGAAGATGTTAAATAGGACCCAGCACTGCCCCTGCTGTGCTCTGGTATTTACTGGACTCCAGCTAGATTTTGTGCCAGTGGTCACCACCACATGGGCCTGGCTGGCTGTCTGTCTCAAAGGGAGTTGGTGTTGTACTTGCACACACGTGCTCTGTGTTAGACCTGCCTGTAATACATGTTTGCAGAACAAAAAGACTAAAGGGGTGCTACTGCTAGTCTCAGTTACACAAGCAGTGTTCACAGTGTACAAGTCACATGTACTCAGATAAACAGAGGGCAAGTCTGTTATCTGTGACTGCCCTACCTGGTGCTGAATCAGATCCCAAGTATTTTAGGTTTCCATTTTTGAACAGTTGGCAATAATCTACACAACGCCCTCAGATTCTGTACATGTTATTAGTTCTTCGTTTAATAGGATCTGTGAATCTGTTTACACTGGAAAATGAAATTAAACTAGTGTCACCTTTAAGCTCTGCATATTAAGAGTGAAAACTTACGTGATTACAGGGAAAAAGATTAAGACTATTAAGATGTCATTTTCTTCATGCTCTGAATCTTTTTTAATGCATATACTTTTAAAATCTATAAATAATTACTTTTTATAAGCAATCCTTTCCTAAATATCCACTTCATGCAAAATCCTAAAATTTGCTATAGAGTTAATTTTCTGTTCTCTTGCTTCAGACTGTATGGTTAATTACTACCTTAGATGAGATTATTCACTGTGGGTTTGTTTTGAAACCTCTTCAAATAATGATTTTGTATCTTAGCATAAATTTCCGCTGAAGGCCTACTTCCCATTCCATCACCAGCCCCTTGTAAGAGGCTTAGTCAGACGTCCTTCTGGTAAGCTTTTCATTAAGTATTTGCAGCATTATGAATCTGCATGGTCTGTATATGTCTTAAAATAACTTTAAAAGGGATAGAGATAACTTTTTGCTGTTTCCTTAATAGGGTGTGTTTGATTTAGCAATTTTAATAATATTCTTTTAATGTATTTTTCTGCAGAGACATCTAATTCTTATGTAACAATAGTACAGATGTAACTTTAAAGAAAACTAAATCAGAAGTGAATAACAAAGAAAGAATGCATAATTATGTAGGAATGAAGCCACATTACAGAGATTGTAAAAAATACTACAATCTTCCTATAATATCAGTAATTGCCATTATGGAAAAATTCATATGTATTTCTCAAACACAGGCTTTCTGTTTCTCTCTGAGGCTTGAATTCTGATATTTTAGATTGCAAACCTAATTTTTTTTCAGGCTGCCTATTCATATAGATCAAGAAACCACTGTTCAGTATGGTATAGTTTTATATGAACAATAATTAAAGCTCAGTACAAGAGCCTCTGAGAATGCTACTGCACTGATTATATATTAATATTCCTTGAGCAAAGGAACATCAACTTCATTTCAATATTCCTGGCTGTATTTCCTCACATGGCTTTATCAATGAATTGTTGTATGAAACACAGTAACAGGTATTGTTGAAAACTGGGAAATTTTAAAATGATATTTTAACTGCTTTGTGATAACTGAATCAAGTTGGAGAAATCTTATAGCTACTTTAATGTTTCACTGTTATGTTCCAGTGGACAGGCTATGATTTTAAGAGTTTTGTTTTCATCCTCCATCCTCAGAACTCCCAACTTCATATTGGTCTCAACACTTGAAACACATTTCGGATATGCTCAAAGTGTTAGTGGAAGATACAAACATTAGGTAAGCAGTATAAGATCTTTGAACTTTTTGTCCTTTGCATGTTAGTTTGCAAAAGGTCATGTCATTTGAAGTCTTTAGTGGTTACATTTCATCATTTTCTTATTATTCTCTAAATAGGGATTTATATTTAAGAACAGGACTTAGATTACTTACTGAACCTGAGCTTTGTAGCATCTGTATACCTGACCAATAAGCCTCTGTCATTCCCTCCAACAAATACCTAGCTCCATAATTGAAATGCTTACTTGTCTATTCTCCTTCTTCTCCCTCAAAACTTTTAACCCTGTTTTATGAAAGAGCTTGGCTTTCTGCAGGCTTGTGCAAATGTCCAAACTGCAAACTTCTTTGTTTTCATAAATATGTGACTGCCAGACTGTGGTATCATTTTTGTTGCATTACTCTTTGAGCTGTCACTCCATGTGTCTGACCTGCTGTCCTTGGGGTTGGTTTGTATATATGAATTATGCTTTGGTAGGGATGTTCTGGGACTATATGAAAAGAATGAAAAAACTTACATCTCTATCTGCTACTGCCTTGTAATTCTTTCTTATCAGGAGTGCGATGAGACCTGACTCGGAGAGAGCTTGGATACAAGTTTGCTTAGGTCTGCTCTGCGAGTGAGCTATCCAAAGAATGTTAAACAGCTTTTGAATTCAAAGAAACCAAATTAATTTTGATTTTAAACTTGAAATATATCAAAAGAAACGTAGACCACCAAGGCCAGCCAGACTTGCAAAACAAGGTCACAAGAATCACAGAATCAGCTAGGTTGGAAAAAGCCTTTGAGATTATCAAGTCCAACCTATTACCGAACACCACCTTCTCAACACCAAGTGCCACATCCAGTCTTTTTTAAAACATATCCAGGGACAGTGACTCCACAACCTCCTTGGGCAGCCCATTCCCATGTCTGATCACCCTTTTTGTGAAGAACTTCTTCCTACTGTCCAACCTAACCACCGCTAGTGCAGCTTCAGACTGTGTCCTCCTGTCCTGTCACTGGTTGCCTGGGAGAAGAGACCAACCCCCATCTGGCTGCACCCTCCTTTCTGGTCATTGTGGAGAGCAACAAGGTCTCCCCTGCCCCTCCTTTTCTCCAGGGTAAACAAGCCCAGGTCCCTCAGTCAGTCCTCACAGGACTTGTGCTCCAGATCCTTCACCAGCGTTGTTGCCCTTCTCTGGACTTGCTCCAGAATCTCAACATCCTTCCTGAACGGAGGAAAGAACTGGACACAGCACTAAAGGTGCAGCCTCACCAGTGCCAAGCACAGGGGGACAATCACTGCCCTGGTCCTTCTGGCCACACTATTGCTGATACAGGCCAGGGTGCCGTTGGCCTTCTTGGCCACCTGGGCTGGCTCGTGTTCAGCTGCTGTCAGTCAGTAGCCCCAGGTCCCTTTCTGCCTGGCTGCTATCCAGCCACTCTGTCCCAGTGTTCCCCCTGTGTACTGGAACAGAGATACGTGCAACCATGCTTGGTTTCAGTTAACTCATGGAGGCTTTTTTTTTCTGCTGAGTGGCAGAAAAAAGCTTTTTGTTGTTGCCTCTGAGGCCAGTCTGTCTGGTGGTAGCTTCTCACTTTATGTATGAGCTGCAGTTCAGTGCTGTGTCTCGCCTGTTCATCCCTGAAGTGTGTCAAACCTTTCTGTCCTTGGAGTGTGACCCGTAGCTGACCCTGACTTCTGAAAGAAACACAAAACTCAAGCTTAGAACAAATAAATAAAACAAATATCACGCACTGTGATGTGTTGCAATAATACAACCATGTCTGTTCTGCTTTTGTTGCCCAGCCCTTTCTTGGCTTATATATATAGTCTTCTTCCTGCTTTGTTTTGAATAGTACACTAGTTTAGTGTTGTACTTGCCAGAATATACTCTTACTTCCTTTTTGAACTCCTGTAACAATTATGTTTTCTACCAAACCCCTCCCAGTTACAAAGAAAATGGATCTAACGTTTTCAATACTAATATCCATGAAGAAACCATATTCAGTTTTCTTTTATTGCTTTATTCCTGATTCTGTATTCTATTTAATAAGATTTACAGAGGAGAAAAAATACTATTACACAGCATATCCTGTTGCTTCTTATGTCCAGTGCTCTCGTGTTACATAGGTTGGTTTTCAGGGGTTTTATTTTATACCAAATGTGAATCTTATAGCAAAGTGCTTTCTGTGTCCTTCTAATCAACAGATTGCTTCTTTGCTGTGATTTATTATTATATGTAGTAGTCTCGGTGAACAGTAGAAGTTACATGACATTTTAAACCAGAAATCAGTTGATAAACTGATGAACTTACATATGTTTTGTGGGGGTAAGTCTCAGAAAAATTTGACAATGATGCTGGAGCATAGGTCCCACTACAGAGCAGGCAGAAACAGTGGTGGGGACAGACGTGGAGGGTACATGACTCGAAAACAGGCACTGTAATGGTAGAAAATATTAAAGATAATGGTAACTTCAACTCCTGGAATTTCTAAGATCTCTTGTAGTTTCCCTGTAAAGGTGGCACAGCAGCTCTTTGAGTCCTCAGGAATAAAACATAAGAAAACTTTCTAATTCTTTCAAGTTTTGCCAAATTTATTAGGAATAGTTGTTCCTAGTTCTTAATGTTAATGTAGCTGTTCTTCTGTTTGTCCTTCCACACTTAGTTTAACTTTTTGCTTTTGAGACACCTACCATTAGTTTGCATCTCCCTCTTAGTTCTCTTTTCTTTAGTCTTCTCTAGCTTTAAAGGAATGCACATGAGAAACTGTGGAGACGAGTGGTGGTCCTTTGGTACAGTGATAGTCCTTCTGTAAACACCTTCAAAATTTTCATTTAAGAAGACATGAATTTTAAGAGTCAGGAGATATACTTTAAAATATGCTTTAAAACTTTATATTTAGTCCATCTAAATGTAATTCCTCATGAATTGCCAAAAAAGATGCACTTCATGAATTACCAAAAAGCAGTAAATAAGCCTGGAAAGCAACAGAGAGAAAGTAAAAGGCAACAGTATGTTAGAGTGTAATATGTGAGATATGATTTAAAGTTTTGGAAATCCTGCAACTGAACAGTATAAACAGTAGGGATTAATTTTATTATGTATCTTTTCATTCATAGTATTTTGTCACCGTTTATTAGAAGCTGCTGTTAAGGATAGTCTGTTCTACTGTCCAGGTTGATCTCTAGTAGCACTGGGTGTGTCTCATTTGATTGTGATTTCAGATAATAGATTAAGAGGTACATGTTTGTATGCTTAGTACGTAAGGTATTCTCTGTGGAAGAGTTTAAAGATTTTCTTTTAAGTTAAATGCCAGCACCCTTTATAGTTAATTTAAGGCAGTTAAAAATGTTAAATAATGAGAAGTACTTAATTTTATCTGTTGTTTTCCAGTTCCCTCACTGACCTTTTTGAAATCTGGTTTTTGGTTGCTTGTTTTGGAGAATGGCTGGATATTGCAGCAGAACAATTACTGAAGGCTGCTGTAGAACCAAATGCTGTGCTGTGGCTGCTGGCATTTTACTACTGTCCTAAGAATGAAAATCAACAAAGAACTCAAACCATGGTGGGTAATGGAGTGATAGTAAGTGGCAATCAGCAGTCAATAATCTGATTATATCTTATTGCTGTAAGACAAACAGTGCAACACCAGAAAAATGAAAGGTACTGACTTTACAAGGTCTCTGGGAATTGTGTTGCAGTGGAGAATTTTAAAGATTTTTTTTCTTGTGACATTTAGAAAACATTTTTCCTCTTTTTTTAAAGGATGTGATACAGATTAGCACCTCCTTGGCTTTCTTTTGGATAACCAGGGTATTTTTAATCATAAATAAAACTACCCTAGTGATGGTATTTTTTAAATCAGTGTGGCAGAATTCAGCATGCCTGTGTTATGGCATCTTCTGAGAAGGAAACAAGAGAAACCACAGCAGCTAAAACTGTGAAGATACTTAGCAAACACAGCCTTGAATCCTAACCTTGCCCAACTATTCTGATTTCTCTCTAGTTTTTGGCATGTGATACTGTAATAAATATGTGATATTCCCATATGCTGGGTTGGTAACAGAAGGAGCAGTGTTCTAACCTTACCCACTGTACTGCACGAAGAGTGCTGTGTGTCTGTGCAGACAGGCAAATACTTTAAAGCCTTTAATTTAAACCTATTGTGCAAGTCTGAACTAGCCCAAGCAATTTGATCTACAAAGCCCAGATTCAAAAGGCTGCAACTTGTCTAGTTTTCCTTAATTTGAAAATGGATTCTGCTGGATTTAAAAATGCAGCTCAGTACACCCCAAGAGTAAATTTAAATTTACTTTAAATTTACACCTAATGGTCCATGTACAACAGTGTATTATACAATATTTTATTTCCTTTCCTTCCCCTCCTGCCTCCCAGATGGCACTACACATGAAAGATCACATCCCAATTACTTACAAAATTTTTTTTCTCTCTAATTTCTTACAGTCTAGGAGCAGGGGATGGGATGTTGGCTGAGCAGACTTACGTTAGAGCTATGGTGAAGTAAAGAATTTTAGAATGTAGTTTTGGGAAACAAGACAATACATGAGCAATAAACATGAGTGAATGAAACTGTTGCACTACAGGTGCAGATCAATGTATGGAATATTGTTCTTACTCCACAGAATGAAATCACTTTGTCCCATATATGAAATAATCTCCCTGTGTGTCCCCTATTCCATCAGTTTGTTATTCAGTCATAACATAAGACAAACTTCAGTGAGAAAAAAGCTTTTCCACTGACAACCCACGCAGTGACTAATCTCCCAGAGATCTGATATTTCAGTTCATTATCATTCTTTTCTTAGGTATCTGAGCTGAGACTTTTTTTTTTTTTTTGCACAGGTCAGGCTACTTCAGAAGCATTCCCACACTTCATGCAAAGCTTCTGCCTTTAGTTAGGTTTTTGCTTTTTTTTTTTTTTATTTGTCCTTTGGCAGATTAGCTCTCAGCTCTTTCCACTGAAGTGGTTTCTACCTCAACTCCACTTTCTACCTCTCACTAGTTAAGGATTAACATGGTGTGGCAACTCCTGGCAGATGTCAATCTGGAGTACTTTTCATTCAGTGTTATTTTTGTGTGCACTCATGACTTAAGATTTTGTCTTCCTGCTCTGTACTGTAGGTAACACCTTGATAACCAGCCAGAGTGTAATACAAAGAGTTTAAATTATTTAAAGAACAAAAAGGCTATTTTTGCTGTACACTGGAGTTCACTCATATGTGCAGGACTAAATATTCTGCTCCTCAATATTTATTCCTTTGTTGCACTCCTTTCATACCTTTAGGCTCTGAAACACTGAAGGAACAAAACTTGGAGGCTGGCACTGAGATTCCTAGGGTACATGAGCTCTTGGAGCAGGGCTGGCTACTATCCATCTGCAGTCTTTGGCATGTGTGATGCACAGAGGGATAAAGAAGAGGAATTCAGTTACCTTTCTGTGGATCCTGGTATTATTTGTGCCTCACATGTAGTTGCGAACTTAACGCAAGAATAGCAGCTTTTTCAGACTATTTTATGTGATAAGGTTAAAAGAGTAGGTCAGCGTCAAATAAATGTCTGAAAAAAATTGTCCCAGTGAACATTCTTGAGAAACAGGTGTCCTTTTCCTTTGGGTCTGCAGTGGTGTATTTTTCTGTTGATCCAGCTGATACTCATTTGCATTTCGTCTACAAGTTTTTCAGTTAATTTTTAATACAGTGAACGAATTATTGTTAGGATCTTTTTGCAGTAGCTGCTTGTAGTTCTTTTTCTAGAGGTGCCAAAATCTTCTGTTTCCTACCCCCAGTAAAAATTAGGTTTTATTGTCTAACTCACAACATAAAAACATAAGTTGCGAACAACACAGGAAGAAGTTAAAATCCACATTCTTACCAGAACATTTTATCAGCTGAGGTCAGGCTGCATGGGGATTTAATTGATTCGTAGCAGCAATACTGAAATGAGCCCTTGAGGAGCCTTTGTTCTTCTTCTCACAATGCAAAAATCAGACCATGTTCTGCTGAGGGACTTTCTCCATTTCCTTTTATTATTAAAAAAGGTAAGATCCTGGCTTGATGCCCTGTCTGCTTCATTTGTAAGACCAAAGAATATAAAAAAATCTATCTGTCCACATTTGTGTGGGTGAATCAGTGTAAAAGAAATGTGTACAGCCCTTCCTTCCCTGGTTTTCCTGCTGCTTAAATTCAGATTCTTTTCATGTTTGAGTTGTTTCTCCAAGGATTCAGTTTTCTTTTAGTGAATAAATCCAAAGGAAAAATACCATAAATTTTACCTTTACTCTTCTCTGATCCTGCATCCTTTGAAATTCTTTCCTACAGGTAGAAGCTCAAGCAGTCTACAGTCATCTAATGATGCTCTTCAGCTGTACAGACCTTTCTCTCAAAGACCTGGAGGCTGCTGTACATAGGATAACAGGTATAGAGCAGTGCTGGAACCAGTGTCTTACAACACATCTTCTGACCAACTTTTTACTCTTTTCGCATGGTGGACATAAGATTGCCCAGGAATGTATTTACCATGTAAGTGTTTCTTCCCTTTTTTTTCAGTTAAAGTTGAATATATATTCATTTTACTATTTTGGATTTAAGTTTCTACCTCTTAATAAAGAAAACACATAACAGATAATTAAAGAAGACTGTGACTACTACAGCCATATCTAACCTGGTATATATCTATTTTAGCTACAGTCAAAATATTTTCCATTCACTTCTTGATCTCACTGACAGGGTTGCTGTTGTGACTATACAGATGCAGAAACAGTTGAAGTAATAGCTTGCAGTTAAGGGATACATACAGCTCAGTTACACATGGTATAGATAGAATGTGCAAACGTTTTGATTTTCCCATAAAAATCACTCCCTAAATTATCCAGCTACTGCAGAGATGATGGAACTCTCTTCTCACTGTTTTTCATTGGGTGGAACAGCTGGTTGCTAGATCTTAGCATTGATGTGGCAGAAGCTTGATGTGTTGGCAAAGCCAGTGAGGAAAACAGTGTGGTAATTGAGAGAGGAGAGAATGAAGAGCTAAGACAGTGTCTCGGGTGTGAAAGACAATGAAGAGTAGAAGGTTGGAAGCTTGCCATAATGTCTTCTCCTGGTGATGACAGCCTTCAGGTATATTGGTGCAAACTCTAAAATCTGTTTGTGTCTCCTAAGATAAACAGTGCTATCTCAGTGTAGGATTAGAAATCCATTCCTAACCATAAAACCATATTCTTCTAAGAAGTGCATGCCCCCTATGCAAGCAGTCTAGGGCCAGCGTGTAGTTTTAACACTTCCAAAAGTTTTTTCTATTCAGCAGCAGTGTGGTCTTATATATAGAACTGTATAGGATATATGGCATGTGTAATGCATCTGATTTTATGACATGGCTGGCTGACTAAAAAGACATAGCATTTTTCTGTTTAATAAGGGCTAAGATATTTTTCACATCCTAGGGTGCAAGTTCACGATTTTCTTCTCAGCTTAAGAATGTAATGACAAAGTTAGGGGGGTTGTATATAGTTTTACAAACTGCTATTTCTAGTTGTTCTTCATGAAGAGAGTGCAGCTGTTGAGCTGTGATGCTGTAGTATATTAGCCTGCTACTTTAAGCCCCTCCAGGAGGACCAAAGGCAATCTTCTGATTCTTTATAGATAGCAGCATAACTAACTTTCAAAACTCTTGAGTATTTATTTCCCAGTGGTGGGTGGTCATGAGCTGTTGCAGGCCAGTTTGTTGGTTTATCAGTCTGATTAATTTTGACTGTATGATCACTAATGTATAGGTAGGCTCTCCATGTGATTTGATAAGGACTAAAGACAACATATGAAAGGCAGAATGGTGTGGAACTGATTTGGGATGCATGGCTGTGGTTTTGTTTAGCCTAGTAGACTTTGGGTTTAACACAGCAGAGGAATCATGTTCCTGCTGATCTGCAAAAATTGCAGCTTAGGGTCTTTTTCCTGTTTTTTGTCATCTTTTGGGGGAGTGATTTATTTTTACTTTTGAAAGCTGTACAGATTTGGATTGTCTCCCCAAATACAGGCAGAACCTTCACGTGCTTTTAGTTGTTTTCTATAGCAATGACTTAAAAATTGTTACAGTGTCTATTCATTTGTGTTTCCTTTAAAAACTTTCTGCATCTTGATTTGTCTCACTTAAATTTGAGACAACAGCAGAAATCTCAAAGTTGCTCAGTTCCACTAGGATGTATGAAAAGCGATACCTTGGGCAGAAGTTGCTTCTCACATACTCAGTGGTGAGGGACAAATCTGGTTTTGTTGTAAATATTGCCGAAGAATTCTTAGTATTTAGCAACATAATTGCATTATTTCATCTGTGTTTCCTTTCAGATTACCAAGACAACTGATACAAGCAAAGAAGTTTATAACCTTCTTATCCGTACTGCATACAGATTTAACCATAGTGGAGAAGAAAACCAAAGAACTGTGAAGCTGCTGAATGAACTTCTTCAAAAACTTACACTGAAAGTTTAGAATTTTAATGTCATCTGTTTATCAAGCCAACAGATCAGGTCTTTATCCAGGTGCCAGACTTCCATTAGCATCTGGCACTGCAGTTTACCAAGGGCAGAAAGATGCCTATATATACTT
Organism: Coloeus monedula; assembly: GCF_965178545.1. NCBI lineage: Eukaryota > Metazoa > Chordata > Aves > Passeriformes > Corvidae > Coloeus > Coloeus monedula. The sequence continues at coordinate 46,140,586 of NC_138822.1, read as the reverse complement.
ACATCTCTTAATTTATATTCCCTCATCTGTATTTAAAAATAATCTGTTGTTTGGAAATATTAACTTTTTGAAACATAATAGTAAATATTAAAGATGCTTGAAAATTTTGTTCTGAGTACCTTCTGTAACAAGAGACCTACATGATTTAAAGTAGTTCCCTCATCTCCTTGATGTTTATCTGGCTGAGGATCAGTTTTTCTCCCAAATTACACATGTGGGGTTTATTTTAGCAAGTAATATCCAATTGTTTGATTGGTAAGTTGTTACTAAAATGTTTTGTTCTGTGCTTCTTTATGAAGTTTATGAAACTACCAATGATCTCAAGCAATGCATGGTGTTCTCAGGAAATCAGTGATGTTTCCTGAACTCTTTTTTTCTTTTTGAAAATGTTTCCAAAATGAAACTCTTCCCAGATTTGCTAAATGTGGGACTGCAGCTTTCAGCTGGACAGTGTTCTCCTCAAAGTACTATACTAATAGCTGTTCTTTGTCAACAGATACTGCAGGCAAGAGATTGCTTGCAGTACAGCCCACTTAACAGTGTGCCATGACCGATACTATAATTTATTCATTTAAGAAATATGGGGGTTTTATTCAGACAAAACAGGGCAAGCAAAACAGAAATATTTTCCAGTTTGAGGGACAAATTTCCTATGAAGGTTGCAACTCACTGCCTTCATTTTTGTGTCCAGCAGTAGTTTGCTTACTTCTCTGTTTAGGTTTTTTGTCTTAGGCAATGAGCATAGACAGGTAGCAATGGCTTATGTTTTTACCCTAAGGAAAGAGTTTGTCCCCAGAGGTTTTGTGAACATCTTTCTAGCTTAACTAGAAAAATAAGCACAGAGAAATAGTAGTGACAGACCATCCTAACTTTCCTTAGGAATTTGCTGTCCTGTGTTACTTAGCTGTAATGCCAACACTTGTGCTATGCTACTCAAAGATGCTACTTGGACTACTATTCTTGCATATAAAATCTTGAATTAATGTATCTTGAATTTAAAATGCTTTTAGAATGTAGCATTTGTTTTTGAGCAAGGGAAAAGAAAAACAATGTACTTAGTGTCCCTTGGCTGTAAGAAGTGGAAAGATATTTTCTGTTGTGCTGTTGACTGATTTCTTACAATTTTGTTCCCAGTGAGTCATATAACAGAAGTTACCTGCCCTGTCAGTCAGTTTGCTAGTGAAAAAGTAGCAAACACATAATGTATGTCTGCAAAGAAAGGAGTTTTTTCTCTTTTTTCATTAAAAATATTGTAAAATGAAAATTCAGAAAAAGATGTGTTGCAATTTTTCTGTTGTTAATAGCCACACATATCTAAAAAAGTAAAATCAAGCAACCCAGTTTTCTGTTGCCTGAATACCGTAACTGAAAAGCATGGGATTAAACTAACTCAGAGGTATTTGTCTAGTGGAAACAGATGCAGACTGCTCTGTCTAGAATGATAAATAATCTAAAATTTTAACCCAAAGGAAGAATGATTTTTTGGTTGGTTGGTTGGTTGGTTTGGTTTAATGTCTAATCTGGTTGTTGGATGTGAGGTTCTTTGGTTGTGTTTTCTCCATATTGTGCCTATATGTAACTTTAACTACATAGAAGAAAGATTGGCAAAGAATTTCAATATCTGGTTCTTGCAGATTTATTAGGTGAATGATACGGGTATTATATTTAGATCGGTGTTACAGTTTTTGGACAGGAATTTTTAAGTAAGTTTTCACTGTGTTTTTATTTTTCCACTAATGCATGAAATTCTAAATGCATGAAAATTCTTCTAACTTTCTTTAACAAAATCAATATCCTGATAAATAAAGATGAATCAGTTCAAGCAGGAAGGAAATGTACAATGAAGGCGGTAAAAAACCAAAATTAGTAGTGAATTGGTACATTCTTGTTTCCCTGTGTTTGGCTTCGTAAGAAAAACTGAATGATTTAAATATTAAGGAGGGTTTGCTTGTTTCAGGAGGCTCTAAAGAAGAAACCTAATTGATGCTGTCTGTAACTTAAAAGAGATACATCTGTACTGGCGTTCTTTTTGCCCTATTTAGCATAGTGGTTATAAACCTTTGGTATTTCTTTCTCCTTACTCTTTCACAGTGCTTGAATTATGATCTAACTTTGATATAAGCTGTGATTTTGTGGGATGTTGAAGCTACTTTTGTTAGTTTGCCAGTGGAAGGCTACAGAGCAATTTGGTAGATCTGAGTAATGGAAGATCTCTCATATGGTGGCTTCTGCACTATCCTTCCAATCTGCATCTTTTCCTCTGTAATTGCTACTTTCTGGAAATGTTCTTTGGAGCCTTCAAGGCTGTACTTTTATGCTGAACCAGCCAACAAGTCCTGAAATCAGACATCAAGTAGGTTGTTTCCATGCCTTCTGTCTCCAGCACACACCCTGGTTCTGGACAGTACACTGAACATAGAGAACTTTTCAAAATTGTTCTGCTTCAAGGCATTTTTTGAATAAAAATACAGACAGTAGATTTTACTTCTTTGTTGATTATGTTTCTTTCCAGTCTAAGACTGCTAAGTTAGAGCTTTTGAATTCTGCTGAATTTGCAGCATGGTGCTGGGTGGATTCTCTGGATTTTCTTCAGGCAGGAAAATAAGGTCATTTCTGTGGCTTTTATTTAATCAAGATCTCAGTAGAATGCCTATAAAAAGCAGAATATATTTTATTTTGTCATGTATTGGCAGATACTGCAATTTAGCTGACCAACAGTAACAGTTAATCTATTACTTCTAGCATCTGTGATTAAGTTTCTGTACTCTCAGCATTGTAAGTGCCAAGAGGTGTTAATAGACAGAGTTGATATTAGTTTCAGTGAGCCAAAGTCAGTGGTATATGTTTGGTTTGGCAAGGATACAATTAAAAAAAAAATCGGAAGCATTAACATTACGGAAGTGTAGGATAAAACATCTAGCACAAATTACTTTCAGTTACTAAACAAAACACTGTTCAATCAGGTTTATACTGTTTCATTGCTGTATTATCTAATGACAGAATAAAGTACTAAGGTTCTGTGTGAATGAGTAATGTCATACTCCAATAAAATGCAGTTTTCTCTGTGATAGATATAAGAAGGGTGTAGAAAGGTGGTAGTTTCTGACATGGCAAGGCAGTTTTGTACTAGACCCAAGTTTGAAAAGTCAAAACCTGGAATGTTATGGGAGGAGTCCTCCACAAGCACATGGAGCATGTGTTTGAATTTCTTATACTTTAGTCTGCAATGGCTTTCTTAAGCAACCAGCATGTTTTTGGGCAACATCAGTGGTTAAACCACCGTAGCTGAATGCTCTGGTGCTAGAGGCATCCCACTAGCACTTAATTCATAGCAGTGTTCAGATGTGGACCTGCTTAAATCCACTTCTCTGGCAAGTTTTCCTTACTTGTGATACAATTTTTTCCTAAATGCTTGCCTGGATTGAAAAGATACGGCCATGGTAGACATTCTATTTGCTGCCCTAGCAGAGAGTAGCTTATTCTGGGAATTTGATCTTAGGTGGTCTGTTCACCAGTGAATGCCATGGAGGAGTTTCCCTTGCTTGCACTGGCCATCTTCCTTTAACCAGCTGTCTGGCTGCTGGAAAGGAATAAACCTCACAAGATCCTTCTGATGGCTTGAATGTGTTCACTGTTGTCTGAGCTGCCAGGACCCAGCTAGGGATAAGTGTTGGACTGCTATCAGCCACTGAACCCAAAATTTGGAATGTCAACTGGCTCTAGCTGAGTTGTAGTGATGTAGTTCATCTCTAAACTAAAGCAAGGATGGTGCTTTAGTTTGCATTCTGTATTCTTGCGTGTGTGTGAAGGGAGGGAGTGACAAAGAAGATAAAACCCAATATGTCTGAAACTCAGCTGTAGAAATTTAGCTGTGATTTTTATATTCAATACTGATAGAATTAAGAAGTAACAATTCCATACATGACATTCCATTAACCTGCATAACAACAAGAAGCAGAAAAAAGTCCAGCAATACTGTCTTTAATAGGTTTGTATATTTAACTAACTTCACATCTCTTAATTGCCTTAAAAGCATCTTTCATAACTCTTCTGTATTATGTCAGATGATAGACTCATTTAATAAAAAAGTAGACCCTTAGAAACAATGACCCTCTCTTCTATCCTTTTCAATAAAAATACCTGTTAGGCCCATGAACTTCTGCAGATGCATAATGCCATCTCAAAGTGATTACATTTTTACATACTCTTGACTAAACATTGTGAATTACACTGTTGAGAATTCTCACGTGTATGTGCCAGTTAGCCTGTATGTACAGTTCATTTACTCCTTAACATTTTATTAGCTTCTGAGTTTATTTTGAGGCTTCCAAAACAGGTGCATGCAATATGTTATTTGCCAGCTACTGTTTAAAGTTTTTGTAATATTTCACATACGAGAAAACAGCTTCTGTTTGTTTTGACTAATGATGCCATAACTTCTACTATGTATAAATTTTCTGAAAATAGGACTTTGGCTTTTTTATTTCCAACTAACTTGTAATGATAGCTAGAGATACAAATTTCCCATCTGTACTATTGTTCCCTGTAGAGACTAGCAGTAAGTGTTTAAGTGCTTTTAATCTCATGACTGTGCTGCACTTCCATATCAGTTTCAGATGTCTGCGAATAGAGAGGGAAAAGCCAGTATCAGATTCCATGGACGAGGAGAGAGGCCTTGAAATATGACACAGGATTAATTTATACGATGGAAATCGGTGATATGTGTCTGTGAATTTTTTGAGTTTCTAGTTGGCAGGACCAATAGCATCTTTTCTGAAAACACAACAAAAGTACTAGTGTTTTTTCCATAGACCTGTAAATTTCTTCAAATGCATTGCAAAACCCACTATTACGTTTCAGCTTTCTTTTCTTGTATATTTGCTTCTTTGCTGAAGTACAAATGGCCAGTGCTGAGCAATCCGCTGCACAGCACACTTTCCAGGCCAGACTGAATTGCTGTAGTTGCTTTCTCTGACTGGCTTGACCTAGGCCATGAGTGGATACTGAGCAAATGTCAAGCCCAAACCTTGAATTAAGCGGTGACATCTGTTTTGAAAAGATAATTTCATTGGGATTTAAAGTCTTCAGATGACAGCTGTTGACTGTTTTTCATCATAGCTTTTCTGATCCTGATTTCACGAGTTCTCCTTCTGCTCATTGTATTGGCAGAGCAAGCTCTCAGATGCGCCTCCTCTTTAGGCAGAAGCATTGCCTTTTTTTTTTTTTCTCCCTTTCTGGCCAGGATCCAAGATGAATGTACAAATGGTAGATCCAGTCTCTCTTTATTTTTGTTGGTTTTAGTTTTAAAATGGAATACCCTAAACCTATATAAACATCATAGAATGAAGTTTAAGAACTTGCATATGAAATCACATATGGGCTGAATATCTGTTTTTCTGCTGAGATCCTTCACGCACGTACTTGTGTCTAACCACATAGCAATAAGTCAACTGTTCCCTGCCCTGATTTCTTCAGATTTGGCAACCTTCTCATAGAAGAATGAAAGAAGAACAGAGTTTGGTATCAATGCTGTCTCCCCTCTGCTTCAAAAATCATGGATTTGAACAGCCCAGTTGGTACACCACTTAAATGGTAGCTCTGCTTTGGGACAGTTCTTCAAAATGCATCATAGAGTCTGGTAATCCACATGCATTTAAAGAAAGTATAAAAAGAAGTGCCATGTGACATCCTGGTGTGGTGCCATTTTCATAATTTTCCTATCATTCTGTTTTCTTTTGTAAATCTGAAATGCAGTTTAGCTCTTGATTTTTCAGACATTCAGAGAGTAAGAAGGAGGAAGAGCCATTTAGAAGGAGGACTTCCTGATTGCACTGGGTCCTCACCACCTCTAAAACATAACCAGAAGACACAGTCTTTAATTAGCTGTATTTCAGGACAAAGAGGGGAATAATTTTTGGGGTTTGTATGTTATAAACCTGTGGGTTTGTTGCTGAATGCTCTTGATGCAAAAGGACAGTGCTACACCAACTTTTAGCATTGATCTCCATTCTGTGATGCAGATCTTTTCTCAGCACCCATCTACTCTTCAGCTGATGCTGGCATTACTTCATACTGATAAAAAACAATCAGCTAGCTTAAGAAATAAATAAGACTGGTCTTTCTATTTTCTTAGTCTGGATGCTTTCTAATTCCTGTTCCATCCTTCCAGCTATCAAGTAAGAAATTTACATTCCTGTGATTTTAATGAAGAAAGGAGAGGCAAGTGCTGGGGAGAAGGTGTGTGCAGAAACGGTTAAATGTCAGTAGGTGGGCTTTCCTGTTCTTGTATATAGGTGATTATTTATCTGACTTTTCATCTGTGTGAAGAAGTGTGCTGGTTTGGGCTGGGGTAGAGTTAATTTCCTTCACAGTGACTGGTAGGGGGGACTGTGTTTTGGATTTGTGTTGAACATGGGTTGATAATACAGAGATGTTCTTATTATTGCTGAGCAGGGCTTACACAGAGCCAAGGCCTTCGCTGCTATTCGTACTGACATACTGGGCAGAAAGTTGGGGTGCAGGAGAGGCTGGAAGAAGACACAGTCAGGACAGGTGACCCCAGCTGACCAAAGGGATATTCCAGACCATGTGACACCATGCTCAGGATATAAAGTGGGGGAATGAAGAAGGAAGGGGGAACATTTGGAGTGATGGCATTTGTCTTCCCAAGTCACCATTACACATGATGGGGCCCTGCTGTTCTGGAGCTGGCTGAACACCTGCCTGCCCATTGGAAGCAGTGAATTAATTCCTTGTTTCGATTTGCTTGTGTGTGTGGCTTTTATTTTCCCTATTAAGGTGTCTTTATCTCAGCCCATGAGTTCTCTGGCTTTTACCCTTCCAATTCTCTCCCTGACCCTGCTGGTAGGGGAGTGAGCAAGTAGCTATGTGGGGATTGGCTTCTGGCTGGGGTTAAACCATGACAAGAAGAAAAAAAGTTCAGCATTTATGTCATGTAATTGCATTTTTTTTATATTCAAGCAAACAGGAACAATGTTTTCCCTCACCTAAACTGGGAACTTATTGAAAAGCTTTCATATATAGTCAAAAGCAACAGGAGATTATAATGAAAACAGGGCATGATACGCAGTTTCAGCACAAGTGATGGCAATTACAAAATCTTAATGTCAGTTTCGGAGGGTAATACTGCCATGTTACTGATGGAAACAAAGATGGCTGTAGGGACATGGACCCTGCATGAAGGGAAATGTTGGCTGCAGGGGTACATGAAAGGCAGAATGAGGGAGGAGGGCAGTGTTCCCTACGTTAAGGAACAAAAAAAGTGAAGAATTTTTCAGATGTAAAATTGAATAAATCAGAATGAAATTTTAATTGGCCATGCTTGGCAGTTAAATAGGTGAGTTTCAGGCACACCAAGGGACAGATGCAGACTGGAGTAAGATGGTTGCTAAGACATTTTTAGTTCTGTTGTACTTGAAAGAGTTGACTGTAAGGGGATACAGCTGTAGAGCAAATAACTCTTACCACCAAATATAAAACAACTGTGGGACAAAGTTACTGTGAAATAACGACTTGAGGTTAAGAAAAATGTTTTTTCTGTGTGGCAGATGATGAGCACTGTCCTTTCAGGATTAAAGATGAAGTAGAAATACATTATGATGCCAAGCACCAGCTTCTCAAACTAGCCGGTTTAGATCCAATCAAGATGTCTGGGGGTGATGCCAGTGGCAAAGCAGCCACCACTGGCCCATGACTAAAATGTCTGAGAGTGAATTTCAGCAGGGAGCTCCAGTGCTGAGACACTGGTCCCAACAAGCCCAGAGGAGAAGCCTGGATTTAGTCAGAAACAGGCAATTTCCAGAGATGACTGAAGTGAACTACATTAACTAAAGGGTACAGCAATGTGCAGCTGCTGCTCAGGGGCACATGAGAAGACAGCAGAGCCTTCATCTCTGCAATGGTGCAATGAGCAAAACCAGAGTTTTGCAGGTTGTACTGTGGGCATTACTGTTGGGCTGCTGTGCTAATACAAAGTCATGTCAGCTGAAAATTAAGTTCTGCTTTCTCATGTGTAAATTATCATGCAAAAGCAAATATTTACAAAACTGCAATTTCTACATGCTCTCAGGTAAGAGCAAATGCCTGTTGTTTTTCTGGAAAGAAGCTGTAAGCAGCAGGAATCAGGACCTGAATTTTGTGCAGAAAATACGTACTTAGATTAATTCACAGCAAAAAGAAAAATGCGGTTAGTCTCCTAAGGAGACTCAGTTTCTTTAAGTACTGGCATATTTGACCAACATGAAATGTCAACCTGGCAGCAGGGTAAGATTTTAAAATAATTTTTCCAGTATATTTTGCCCACAGAAACAAAGGCACATAGCTGTTTCAGCATGTATGTTCACTCCATATTTTGTATATGTGCCTAAACTCAGTATACTTAAGGTGAAATTCTAGATGAGTCAGGCTCCTCTATTTGGTTGCTTCTTGTCCTTTCTTGCAATTTTTTTTTCTTCTGACTATTCTGGGGATCAGAGATTGAGGCCAAGAAGAGAAATGCACTTAGATGTCTGTTGAAATCTTTGACTGTTAGAGAAGACATAAAACATGACTCATGAATACTGGGAACTGCATCACAAAGGTAGGTATTTTATAGCTTTAAAAGACCACAAGAAGTATTTTTTTTTTAGTTATTAAGAATTAGTGTTGTGAATTACGGTTTTCAGTGAATTAAGAGTATGGTTTTGTGCAGGATGTGGGCTTATTTCAAATGTTTCTCTTACCTTAGAAGTACATTATTATGTGAGTGCATTTTTTCAAAGTAAAATACCATTAAGTTACAGGTAAAAATTTGAGTAGCCTTAGATAATTCATATACTACTCCTTACTCTTAAATATGTGCAGTGAAAGTGAGACCTGCTGCAGCACGCACAGGGGCCAGCTGGCACTTGCCTGCAGTAGGGGGGGCTGGAAGGTGTGGGTTTTCCAGATTTAGAGTCCAGTTTCTGCATGGAAAGAATCAACCCCAAACTAACAGATTGCCTTTGGCATGTGGTAACTCAGCTGTGTGTTCATTTTTACAAAAGCACCATGGTTGTCTCCCACCTACCACTGTATGCAGAGGAGCCTGCAAACTAACACCTAAAATTTTCTGCAGTACAAATACCAGTTCTGAAGACTTTCATCAGCAGTGGAGGTGAACTGGCTGGCTGCAGTACTCTGCATGATACATTTTAATGCTCCATAGAACTTTTTTGATTTGTTTTGGTAATATCCTTTTCCACAGTGCTTTTTATATGTCAGAATCCTTAGGCTCCTTATGCCTACTTGTTTCCTCAAGCTGCCCACTTGCTCAGGCTGCATTTCTGCTGCTTTCTTTCCAGACCTTTTTCCTTTCCTGTTATGTGCAAGGCATTGACAATAGGGTACAGCTGATTCCCTCCTAAAGGAGAAAAGCACAGGTACAAAACTGTGCAGACTGAGCAGCTGCAAACACCTCCCAGCAACGCTGCAGACAAAAAACAGCTGTCAGCAAAATGGTGTGTTTTACTCTGTACTAGCAACAGAAGGTGTATGACAAGGGATGAATGCATCCCCACTGAGGGGCCAAGGGACTCGCCAGGCCACCCCCTCGTTAAGGCCTGCCTTTAACTCTGAAGACACGGCCCAGTAAGTGGCACAAGGCCTTGCCTGACTATATGGATACAGTTTTAATTTTTCATCTGAGATGAATTTTCAGGGTTAAAAGCTACATCCAGAAAAGAATCACTTGAGATCCTAACCAGATGCTGGCCTGATGAAGTAAGCGGGAGATAGCCCAGCACTGGGCTTTCTAATGCTATTCAGTGTAAAACTGCCACTGTGTTTGGAAATTACAGATGGGAGGGGAAAAAAACCCTACAAAATGCTGTATTTTATTCAGAGGGGGCTGCCCATGAAAAAGAAGTAGAATGAAACCAGAAGGCAAAGGCATACCTATATAGATGCCTCTTGTCATAGCCACATATAGTCATAGAATACACTGAATTGGAAGCTACCCACAAGGATCATTGCGTCCATCTCCTGGATGGAGGTATCATTTGAAAAGACATGGCTTCTCGTGATGATTTAGTTACACTAAGTTTGGAAATTGATTTTTTTGTTGTTTAATTTATTACAATTAGATTCTACAACTTCCTTCTCTCACGAACTCAATATAGAAACACCCACCTTGAGAGAGAATCATGAATAAAATGAGAATAACATTGGTGGTTTGTTGTGTTTTCTTCTGTTAGGCTTTTGATAGGGCCTATTAAAAACTTACATGAGCAGGATCTACTACTCCAGCTGGATCCCTACAAATCTATGGGGCCTGATAGGATTCATCCAAGAATCCTCAACGAACTGCCTGATGTCATCACAAATGTCTCTTTTGAGTGGTCTTGGGAATCCAGAGGTCCCAGCTGACTGGAAGCTGGCAAACAATGCCCTGATTTTCAAGAAGGGCAAGAAGGATAACACTGAAAACTACAGGCTTGTCAGTCTCACTCCAGTGCCTGGAAAAGTTATGTAGATTATTTTGGGGGTACTGAAAAACACCTGAAACACAGTCATCGGTTACAGCCAGCATGGCTTCATGAGAGGAAAGTCCTGCTTATCAAAGCTGGTTTCCTTTTCTGACAAGGTAACCCAGCTGATGAAGGGAAGCCTGTAAAGTTTTTGATACTGTCTCTCACAGGATCCTCCTGGACCTAATGTCCAGCCCACAGCTGGATAAACACGTTGTGGGATGGGTGAGCAACTGGCTCACAGGTCAAGCACAAAGGGTTACAGTGAATGGGGTGACATCAGACTGGGGACCTGTCACTGCTGGGGTTCCACAGGGCCCCATCCTCCACCCTCTGCTCTTTGACATCTTCACAAATGACTCGGACACAGGACTTGGGCACAGGACACAGGACTGGAAGGGAACTGAGCCAGTTCACAGATGATACAAAACTGGGAGGAGCTGTTGGCTCCCTTGAAGGCAGAGAGGGCCTGCAGAGAGACCTCAACAAATCAGGGGTCTGGGCAATCACCAACCATGTAAAGTTCAGCAAGGGAAAGTGCCAGATTCTGCATATGGGATGGGGCAACCCTGGATGTATGGACAGACTGGGAATGAGATGCTGGCAAGCAGTGCCATGGAAAGGGACCTGGGGGTCCTGGCAAGCTGAACATGAGTCAGCAGTGCCCTGGCAGCCAGGAGGGCCAACCCTGTCCTGGGGTGCATCAGGCACAGCATCGCCAGCCGGGCAAGGGAGGGGATTGTCCCACTCTGCTCTGCACTGGGGCAGCCTCACCTCGAGGGCTGGGGGCAGTTCTGGGGGCTACAATATAAAATAGCCATTAAGCCATTAGAGACTGTCAGCAAAGGTGGTGAAGGACCTTGAGGGGAAACTGTATGAGGAGCAGCTGAAGTCACTTGATCTGTTCAGCCTGGAGGAGACTGAGGACAGACCTCATTGCAGTCTGCAGCTTCCTCATGAGGGGAAGATGAGGGGCAGACACTGATCTCTGTGGTGCCCATTACAGGACCTGAGGGAATGGCCTGAAGCTGTGTTAGCGAGATTTAGGTTGGATACTAGGAAAGAATTTTTCACCCAGAGGGTGGTTGGGCACTGGGACAGGCTCCCCAGGGAAGTGGTCACAGCACCAGCCTGACAGAGTTCAAGAAGTGTTTGAACAATGCCCTCGGCACACGGTGTGACTCCTGGGGATGGTGCTGTGCAGGAGCAGGGGTTGAATTAAATGATTTTTGTGCATCCCTTCTAACTCAGCTTAATTTGTGATTATGTAAATAATTATATAGTTCACTTCCAATGCTTTTTACATGATTCAGAAGGATTTTAAACTAAGGGTAATGTTTATAGCATGTTAATGACCCTACTATACAATACATACATGAGTCTCCTATGCTCTCTGATGAGTTATGGTAACTGTTCAATGCCACCTTTAGCATTCTTCTTAATCTGGAGCCTCACTCCATATCCCAGTGCTTGGATTAGCACCAAAATGCCCTATAAGGCCTGATGAAGGGCCAGCAACTGCCAGCTTTTTGCCATTTTTTAGTGGTTTTGGTGTTTGTATCTCATTTTCTGTTTCTTTTCTCAGTTGCTACCATGCATGATGGATCATGAAGTTGTAGTGAGGGGAAACACTCAAGTTAATACTGCTGAAGCAGACTGTGAGAGCAAACAAAATAAGCTACTGCTGTGCTCAATATTAAAAAAAAAGACAAGTAGATTGTTTTGAAAGAAGAAAAATTTGGCAATATTTTAGAAAGTGTGGAGTATCTTACTTGTCCTGTAGTTTTAACAGTACTGGCTATGAAGAGGCTTACAATGTCTTTAATTTCTGCATGTTTTGTGCAAGAGTCTTATCCAGCTCTGCATTTTTTTCCTTACACAAGGAAAAAGGCAAAGAGCAAGCTCCTGGCCGTTGTAGAAAAACCTGTGAAATGAAGCATAACTCTGTTATGAATGGGATCCTGTAATAACTATGTCTGTGAGTGTCACTACATTAGAAGTCATTGTGGTGTCTCAGTGTGCTCCTGGACAATTTCCTAACTCTTGCTGCATTTGAAAGAAGTTGCTGAGTGTACCTTAATTCAGGTTTTGATACTGTGTGCCTGGAAAGGGAGAGGTCAGAAAATGTGGTGAGGTGAAAAGGAACTGTACTCTTTGTACTGAAGAGAGTGTATAGGCAGGCTTTTACTTTATATTCTGAGCATAAGAACTTTTAAAAAAAAATACCACCTTTATTTTTTCTCGTTAACATCTATCAAGTAACAACTTTCAGGTACTTTTCTCCTGCTGCAAAAGCAGAAATGGAGTAATTCTTTTTCCCAAGTTTGTAAATTAATGTTGAACCACTGTGCAATAGAAAGACTATATGTACTTGGGAAAAAAATTTATTTTTACAAGAGGATTTGATATAAAACAATAGAGTACAAGGGAAATAAATTCACAGATTTTTGTGTTTTAAATTTGTACTCTCTGAAAGGAACAATTAAGATGTCTTCTAGAAATGTAGAAATTCACTCATCAGGAAAGAAAAAATACAGTTGACATATCACTGTGCAAAAGAAGCATCACAAAGGTATGAAAGACACTTTCATAAAATGGGAGGTCTGACATTTCTGGTAAAATTTAACCCAAACATGACAGACAGAGCATGCTGATCTTTGTTTTTTCTTAAGTCCCATCCCATCACCAGGATCACGGCAGGTAACTTTCCACAGTTTATTTCTGCTTCTGTCTAATCTCATGAGCCCCACCCCAGCCCCTGCTGATTTTATATTGAGGTATCTTTAACATGACATAGAAGTTACAAGCAAAATTTTAAGTACACAATACAGTTTCATCAATTTTCAGAATGCCCAAATTAATAAAACTGTTCAAATCAAGAATCTTTGGCATCTGCAAACCAGTCTGCAAACAGAATGACTGTGTTACCAAAGAGCAAGGATAAACCCCAAACTTCTTGTATCAAAGAGTTACCTAAAGCCAGAGTAACATGTGTGTGTGTAGTTTGTTTTGTGTGCATGTGTTCTCAGTTACAGTGAGCCTCTAGAAATACAGAAAGGTAAATATTTCTGTCAGCTGATTGTTTTAGCAGTCACATAATCCTTCCTTTGATGTCCTGGGTCAATGAAATCCTAGTACCATCGGGGTTTAGTAGAAGATCTATTAAAAGAGTTGTCTGTGATCTTTCCTGCAACAGAAACAGCATTTAAAGTTATTACTCTGTTACAATGCAGGAATATCTGTACATTCTTCATTGCCCCAGATTTCCAAATTGAGTTATTTTTTAGGTTACCAGTAGAGTGTAACTGTAGTTACAGAGTTAACAATGATGTCTTTAGCTTCCTAGAGCTACCACAACAAGGTCTGGAGAAGACAGGGAGGATCCATGGTGGAAGCACATTCTCTCGGTTATTAGCAGGTTACTCTGAAAATAATGTTGGAGGCACGTTACCAGAGCAATACTGTGTGATGTGCTACATACCCACATACCTTCTCATCCTTAGCCAACAGTCCTCTTAAACAGTACTGAGGTAGTTTTTCCACCTTAGGCCATTTAGTGTCTACCATAAGGACATCATAATGTGCACTGATTCATTTTTTGAGAGAAAACAGCAACAACATTTCTCAAAGGCTCTTAGGAAAGGTACATCTTTTTTTTTGCTCTAGGGCTCGACTCCTGTTCCTGCTGAACTGAGCCAGTGTGTAAAATCAGAACTGATATCAGCTCAGTAGGCACCGGAGGACGGGTCCATCAACAGCCTGGAACAACAGCAGCAGCTGTAAGTTGTTTCCGACTGGAGCTGCCACCATTTCCTGCAAACGACACACAGTGCTAAGCTAAAACTGCAGAGAGATCATGACAGCATCCATTAAAGAGAAGACTATAAAACAAAAGCTTTATTGACAATTTCAGGTTAAAGTAACAAACATTATTTCCTCTGACCTTTAGGAAAGCATGGTAACCAAATTACTGTAGGCAATGCCTCACATTTGCAGTCAGACTGAGAACTTAAGGAGCACTGTTTATTCTCAACTAAAACTAAATGTCTTTGGTCCTCTCCAGGTTGCCTCTGCCTCTTATCCTCCATACACTGAACCTCGGACACATGCATTCATTGCAAATCTGCCCCTTCAGCAGCAAGGTATCTCAGCCAGCAAACGCTCTCTGCCCTGCACAGAGTCTCCTCTCCCTTCTCTTCAGGTGCAGAACTTAGCCACTGTGAACAAAGAGGAAAACAATCACTGTTCACCAATCAGCTAAGCTCTGCACCTTGCCAGAGAGGTCTCCGTCTCGGCAGAGATAGCTTTCGGAGGAGGTTCTTCCACGATGCTCTGCTGCTTTCCTCTTTTTTTGGAGGGTTTGGGGGTTTGTTTCTTTCTTTTTTTTTAACTTTCTTTTTTTTTTTTCATATTTTTTGTTTGTTTGTTTGATAGATGGAGAGGATTCCACGCTGTGCACCCATCAGACCGTTAATGGTGAGTTTCATGCTAGCAGCTGCGGTCATGGCTGCGTGGTAATCCCTGGCAATGTGATTTTAATCTTAAGTCACAAATCATCATGCCAGGAACCCAAACAGCCGCAACATTAGAAGAAAGCTGTGCAGTCACACAGAGTATTGTACTCAGTATTTTTAGATTTTATGTTATAGCTCACCATGCACTTCTGTCTGTAAAGTCAAAGGGGTAATTCTAGACTAATGCTAACACCTGCATACCATGTAATTTTCCTGTGCTAGGTACTTACCATCAGAAACTTGTAGAAATTTTGGTTTTATTGTTTCTGGCCTTCAGACACTTGAAGATACCTACCAGATTAAGAACTGTTGAATCATAACTCAAATTCCTGTAAGTCCTTGATAACTGGGAGTACACAAGAGTCTCTTTAGCCCTAACTGTTTTAAAAGGTGTCTCCTACCCCGCAACTGATATCCTGGCACTCTACAGTCTGATCCACCTTTCCCAAAAAGTTTTCTTGGCAGGCACAGTTCTTGTCTATACAGAAGAACAACATGGCTGTTCATAAACAAACTTGCTTTCATAATATCTGTCATTGGCTGTATTTCATACAAACATAGCAAATACTACAAAATCAAATGGAACTCACTGTCAAATACTGCTAGAACAGAAGAAAATTAAGATTTTTGCTTGGTACCAATTAGACAACGTTTCTGCTAAATTAGAGCCTGAATTTTGATACCACAAATCAACTGTAAAGTTATGTGAACAACCAAGGCAATCAGTCTGTTGGATGAGTTATATGATTAACCAAAAATCTGAGGTATGCTGTACTGGAAGAAACTTTCATACCAACCTTAATGGGTTATGTGTTAAACATGCATATGCAGACACTGTAAGGCTACCTCCAACTGTTCAGGCTGAGAAGTGGAAAGTATCTTTGCAAATTTATAGCCTCTAGCAATCTTTATTCCATAAATATTTTTGCAATTTCAGTTCTTGTCTGTTGATTCCTCTCCTTTAATTTCATAAACAAGCTAGCTACTTTTCTTGCGTCACAATCAAACTTCAGAACCTCAATACCCTTAACACAAAAACATTTGCATTATCAGGTTGTTCTCACATGATTCATATTTGCTTCCAAGTCCACAGTTTCATATTTCCACTGTGGGATCAGACTCTTCAAAGACTGTGCTGCCTGTCAAGTAAACATGCAGCTCTATTAAACAGAAATGCTCCTTGCACAATTGAAATTTTTGTAAGCAGAGTGAAGAATACAGAATGGGAAACAACTGTAGGCAGAGCCTGGCCTTCTGTGGCCATTTGGACTTACAGTTGTCTCTTGTACAGTCCATTACAACAAAGCCATTCTCCACGTTCTCCAGCTATGCCTACATGTATGTAATCACTGCTCTCGCAGCTGGGCTTAAAAAAAAAAAAAAATACAAGCCAACAAGATATGTAACAAGAGTTATTTCTCAGCCCAACTAGCCACAAGCTGTATGGTGTGCCAAAGTTTACCACGTTTAGTGAGCTCTGCATATTCTTTCTATATGAAGCAAAATCAGGGTGTTAGGATTAAAATGAAAGATCACCTTTTCAGAATAACATCTCTGCCACCACTTTGGCTGAGGATGCATCCATATGTTCTTGTGCTGCAGCAAAGCATTTCCGTGCAAGTTCTTGTTGTTTTGCATCTTCATTCACCATTAATTCACCATAGAGATACACACCCATAGCCTGAAAGGGGAACATAACACACAAACATCCTACCACCAGTAATGACTAGTTATCTGGGTTTTTGCCATTGACCTACTAGTACTCATTTAAACTAAAAATTAAACAAAACAGACAATCCAAAACACATAAAATACCATTTACTCTCTAATGCCTATTCTCCCCTTCCAGAACTAATTTTCTCTGTCTCTCTTTAGCCTAAGGATGGTTGTCTGTATGCTGTGTTGACTATATAAGAACAGATTATTAATATAAGAAACCTGTGTGATGTCATGACAAGAAAATCATTCCTCACTCACTTTCCTTGCCAGTTTTCAAGTTTTCTTTTACCTACTACCTGAATTTTTTCCAAATGTCCCTTAAGAAAAAAGCTTCTCCCTCCTTCAACAGGATACACATTTTCTTTCCAATTGTCATGTTTACTCACACATCCATGAACAAAGACTGAAGCAGACCACTCTAAAATTCCCATTTGGCAATTCTGTAACTGAACATCAACTGAATATGGTCACATCTGTGTTTGACTCCCCTTTACATCTGAGATACAGCTTAACATGCATAAATTCTGGCTGGGTGCAAAGGCAGGCCCTTCCTAACTACTTATTCTGGACATAGCAGCTATAAAAAAAGGTAATGAGGCTCCTGTGGGGAGATCTGGGCCCCTTTGACCACTGCCAACAAAGCACTGGCTAACTTAACAGGAACCTTATTGGAAACTGTCTTTTTTTTTCTGCTGATATGGTTTTTTTCAGCTAATTACAGGAATTCAGTAAATGTTAAACCGCACTTGCCAAAATAGGATTAGGCTTGTGACAAAATATTAGCAGCTTAGCATTCTGACTTTTATAGTTATTGTTTGGACACTTGAAGGAGTGGAAAATTTTGGATAGCATTGAGAAAATACAACTTTTAATGCTATTCCTCACAATTTCTAGCATTGGCTGGTAATCCTTAAAAAAAAACCCTTCAGCCAGAAGGGAAATTTAAAGTTTAACAAAGACTGAAGTAAAAGGAAAAAGTCTCAGAGTGGCAGACACCTGCCAGACTCCTTGCCAATTCCCTAAGCATGCTCTCTGACACCAAGAGAATGAAAACCTCAGATTTCCAAGGTTTGCAGCTGCACCAGGTCTGGCAGCCACACAAATGGCCTTGGAGCTGGGCTCCAGTTGCTCTCATTGAGAACTTTTTAAATGTTGAAATTTTGTTGCTATAGGAATTACCTTCTCTACCCAGCCTTAAAAATTCTCCCCCAGGCCTAAACATTAACATGCAGTGAACACACTGGTGTTTTGTAAAACTTCAAAGGATTTAAATAGTCCATTTGCATGTTTTTCCCAGACTTTAAAAAAAGCCATGTTACATGATCAGTAAGGACCTGCAACTGCTCCGATTTAAGTGGTAATCACACCAAAAGCTGGTTGTGCCATTAACTGTATGCACTGCTGAAGTAAATTAAATTAAGATTACATTAAAAAGTTGCAAAAATTATTTCCCTACACTGCAGAAAATGTCTTTATTTGGCATATCTATTCCAAACATGATGCAATTCTGTATGGTTTTATCAGCTCAAGGATTTCCTGAACTCTGAACCCCCAAGTTCTGCTGGTGGTTATCTCCATCCTTTCTCAGAATACAAATATGCACAATATATATAACTCCTTATGCAATAATGTTCTTTTATGTCTTTTCTGTTTGTTTAATACAGAGCTTGCCAAGAGCTCTGGGGCCTGTTTATTGGCTGAGATATAAATAGGAGGTATACTTCCAAGCTAGAAGAAAGCATGACAGACTGCAACAATTCAATTGTGGTATGTTGCCTGAAAGCACAGAATCCTCATTGGCTGTAAATAGCTTTGTTCATTGTCAGCATAAAAGGTAAAGACATTAATATCTTGCCTAGATTTTGACGTATCTTCACCATTTTCTATTTTTTATGTAAGTTTTAAATATTTAAAATTCATCCTATAGTGAATAAAGATAAATAAAAGTGAAATAGAAAAGAACAAGGCAGAGGTTCAATTAGAACTGTAAGTTCACAATGGCCTAAATAAAAGGCCATAGTAAGGAAATCATGTATGTCCAGCCTTTTAAGGCCTTCACAATCTTCTCTTAGCATGTCCCCACCCATGGAGAGGCTAGCATTCCCTGGATGTACACTGTTGTGCTATAATACTTCTGGCTGTCATCTTCAAAGCCGAGGTTACCACAGCACTGACTGCTTTGCACTTGCCTCATACCTGCATTGATATTCCCAGCCACACTTGCCTTCCTCATCCTGCAAAAGGGACCTGCTGAGAAGCATCTTCCTAGCATCACTGCTACCTCTGGTTTGCATAAAATGCAAGGAGAGGAGGAATTCTATCCTATTTCATGCTTGACAGAAGATTAGCATGTTTAGGTGGGGATGAATACCCCTACCCTAGGTGGCATCCTTAAACTACAATGTTTAGGGGACCACAGAAGAAAAAAATGAATACACAGCCAAGTTTTTAACAACCTTCAGCAAGAAAATATATTAAAATATTTTTTTAATTTCAGCCTAGGGGTGTTAAAAAGTTGATTGTTTTCAAAATGCGAATTAAACGTAACTTACCTGATCTTCTCTGAGGAATCTCTCAACATCTCCATACCCAGGCTCATATTTGTGTTTGATGACAAGTTCACACCACCGATGACGAACCTTTGGGATGAAAAATAAAATTAGGTAAAAAAACCAAACCAAACCAAACCCAAATGTATTTTATCTGTGTGAGTGTTGATAATACATCCATACCGGTTTGGCTTTTTTGTCTTTTTTTGGAGTTTTGTATTTTGGCAGATTGGTGTTTTTTCCCCCAGCAGCCTGGCAAGTCAGTCAGCTGGACAGAGGAGCCAGAGCTCTGTGCACCTCAGCCTGGGCTCTGGAAACCCAGGGTGCCCAAAGACAAACTCCTGATTCTGTGCTAGTAAACTAACCCAGATCCAGGGACACATCTGCAGCATCTTCACTGCCACTGTTGCCAGTCTTGACTTTCTTCCCTTTAAGTTAGGCTAGAGGTTATTTCTTTCATGTTGTTAAAAGGGGGCTGTGGGGGATGGTGGAGAACGGAGATTACCACTGCAAAGGTCTGGAAAATCCACAAAATATAAATGATAATATCCCCTCTGTAAGTGTATCATACAAGTGGTAAAAAGGCTTAAATGCAATTCTGTACCAATATTAAATCCATGCCAAAAGGATAACAGTTAGGTATCAACCCATGAAACAGGGAACTTTCAGTTAAATGAATCAGTTTTGCTAGTAATAGATTTTAAGCCCATTGTTAAGCATTTAAAATTCATCTGCATTTAAATAGTTGTCATGCTGTTCTACCAATACACATTGACACAAACTAATTGACACACTGTAACAAAGTTTTCAAGCAAATTACAACTGAAAAAATGTTTTTATTTATGTAGTATGAACATGAATTACATGTAGGTCTTTGTGCTGTTGTCTTTACATTTTTGACTTTGTTCTTAGCCACTCTTGTGGCATAAGTGTCATCTTACTCTCTAGCAAGGCTTGCCTGATTGCAGGCAGTGATCAGCCCAGCATTTTATATTACATTAGCAATTCAACACTGATAGTAAAGGAAAACAGTTAAGTGGAATAACTCCCAATCTTTCTGTTTCAGCCTTTTCTCTGAAAAGAAAGAAAAAGACAGGGCACCTAATGAAAATCACCTTTCATAGTAAGAGTGAAATGTTAGCAGTTTTAATAGTTGGCGTAACTGAGTCCAAATTGTGCTTATATCAAGTAACTGAATATGAACCTTTTTCTGAATGACAGATGTAGTGATAACATTGAGAATTGAAGACAGAAAGGGAGGAAGGGGAAAAAGGCATACTTCAGTGTACTGTTGCTTTTGGAAATAAGGTTTTGAAAATAATTTCATTTTCATCCTAATCCCTGTCAACTTTGTAGCCCTGGAAAAAATTTCACAGACTTACATTTGATTAGATGTTAATCCTATCAGCATAATTAATAAGTGATAAATGCCCACAGGTCCTGTGTACTTGATACCCCTTTCCAGCTGACCCCTTATATAAAATAGTTTGAGCACACCGTACGAAAATAAAAAGCTGCGAGGTTTTGGGGCTGGGTGGATTTTGCACTCGCTGCATGCAAGATACTGAATAGCTACAGTGCTGTGTATGATAGGGATAATGGCTGTCTCTTGCAGCAATTATCTCTTTTTGCTGACAAAATAGCAGCTATTAGGATTCCTGCTAGTGGAACCAGAGCTAAATTTATGAAAGAAATAGCTTTCCAAGCTTCAACTCACTTTGCTGTAGATGCCCATATTCATAATGTAGACCTTCAAAACCCTACCCAGCTGCTGCTTCTCCCTGGAGACACTAAATGTTTCTCCAGTAAATCTTCCCAGGCAATCCAGCTTTGTTACAGGGTGTTTTCTCATAGCACTGAGCAGCTCCTTGCCTGGATGAAACTACCCAGGCTCAAAGCTTAACCATACACCTCTCCTATCTGTCAGGTGAGTTAACCAAACAGAATATGAACACATTTAGAAGACTGTAGATACACTTTACCCTGCATATTCTTCCATATATAACAAACAAACGAAAGTCCAAACAGAATTCCTTATGTATTCTCATGGCAATGAGGAGAAACATAAGGAGGAGAAAGGGACTGTGGTCACCTCCTGTGATCACTGCTCTTCTACATCCCATGATCCAGCAGTTACAGCACTTACCCAGGAGGTAAGCAACCAAGTGCAGCTTCTGTGGCTGGTCAAGATCTCAAACTGTGCCTTCAGTGAGAATATTTCAACAGCAGATTATAGAGTATTCTGGAATGGGGCTCTCTTCATACCTCCTGGTGGAGCTATTATTTCCTCCCCAGTTATTAAAGTATTTATTGATCTAAAGGGGGAGTCACAAGACTTCAGAGCTTACATCTCTGAGTACTCTTGACAAGAAGTACGGACATGGCTTACGAAGTGCAGATGCCAGTTTGCCCCCAAAACACCTTTCTTGGTGCAACCATCATAGCTGCACAGAGAGGACAGAAGTTCTCTCTATGAAGGCATTCACGTGGTCTTACTTCCTCACATACTAAAGTCATGTATAACTGACACTGCATCGTGGCCTGATTGGTCATCTGAATCTCAGTGGCTTTGGAAAACATGGAACTAAGCTGTGCCTGTTACCTTAACTGTTCCTTCCTCCACAGGGTTTCTGTCCTTGGCAACCAACATCTATTCAAATAGTTAAAAAGAAAAATATTTATTTGTTGAGTGAGATCTGAGACAGCAGACACTTTTCTTTCTCTCTTTTGCCTTTTTCCCTTTCTTTCCCAGGGTGAGTACAAATCCCAGCACATTCCCAGCTCTGAAATGCTGGCGCTTTGCCAGCTGGGGTAGTAGCTGCACGCCTCTTATCCTCAGATTACACATTTGCCTCCTGTCTTCCAAAAGCCCCAAATGTTCCTGTGGCAGAACAAACTGCAGGAGAACCAATGGCTGCTGAAGGGCCTGTGAAACCAGCAGCTCAGTCAGCCCTGCTGGCTCCCTGTGACTTGTACGAGACCCCAGAAAGCAGAGCACAGAAACCAAGGCTGGCTCTGAGTGCAAGAGGGGCAGGGGGGGCCCTGCACAATGTGGACTGAAATATGTTGGTTACATTCCTGCCCCCTGCACCATATGGTGTGTAGACAGCCGTGTTGCCCAAACTGCAGCTAAAACAGTTTCTCAGACACATGCACTATAAAGAAGTAATTTTTCTATGATACTCCATAGCCCTAGGCTGATTCCACAAACATAAGAATTTTAGTCACATAAGAGTAGGGTGGAAAAAAGAAAAATCAGTTCCCAGCGTCTCATCCAATGCTTAGAGAGGCAAGAGCAAAATGGGCCCCACAGCTTCACAGCCTAATGAATGAGTCATGTGAACAGGCACTTTTAACAAAACAGTCTCAAAAGGAAATTTTGAAAACCAAGCAGCTTGTGGTAGGACTGAGCTAACCATACCACATCCTGCGTATGCTCTTCTTGGCTTTTCTTCTCCTCCCAGGAGCAAATACTCAGTGGCAAAAATGAGAATTCATTAGTCCTCTCACAGTTTTCTCTCTGCACGTTTCCCTGTGCTCTTCTACAGTTCAGAGATGCACACCATATGCCGTTTTGGCTGGTTACACCATAAACAATATAAACTAAACCTGAAAAGTAATTTACAGCAATCCATCCTGTTATTGCTGGCAGAAAGCACACAGGACTTCGCTGGATCTGAAGCAACACCTTTAACTGCTCACCCACCCACACACACTCTTACTGGTTTGGCAGCTGCAAGGACCCACATGCTGAAGTTGGAAATGCAATTTATTTTCTCAGCCTGCAGTACCAGGCTGAGAGCTGTCCTCCCAAGTCCAGGACTGATGGCTGGCACTGCCATGGATAGGGAGAAGTGGGGCAGAGGAGTGAAGGAGGCCTGCTGACTAACACCTCAGGTTCCTTGTCGATGGATCCTCATTCCTTGGAAATTGTTTTTTCCTCCCACCCTACTTTTGGAGATGGTGCAGGCCTCTCCACTACCAGGTTTTTAAGCTAAACAAAGTTTGTTACTGTGTGTTTTGCAAGACATTACTCATATTAGTAGTGCATTTCTGAGGCACAGTTCAGTGGCATGAAGACACAGACACTCCAAAGATGGGGCATCCACAATTTCTCTGGGCAACCTGTTCTAGTGGTTCACTTCTTTCAGAGTAAAGAATTTTTCCTAATATCTAATCAAAGGCTACTCTCTTTCAGTTTGAAGCCATTCTCCCTTGTCCTGTCACTACATGCTCTTGCAAATAGTGCCTCTCCATCTTTCTTACAGGCTCCCTTCAGGTACAGGATAGCTGCAATTAGGTCACTCCACAGCTTTCTCTCCTCCAGGCTGAACAAATCCAACTCTTCAGCCTTTCCTCACAGGAATCACAGAATCACAGCTGAGTTGAAAGGAACCCTTAAGCATAATTGAGTCCAACTCTCAGAGTTGCTCCATCCCTCTAACAACTTTGTGGCCTCCTCTCGACTCGCTCCAACAGGCCCATGTCCCTCCTGTGCTGGGACTCCAGAGCTGCAGTGCTCCAGGTGGGGTTGCACCAGAGAGGAGCAGAGGAGCAGAATCCTCTCCCTGGACATTCAGACAAGCCTAAAACAAACATCCTTATAGGAAGCTTTATATGGTACAAATAGCTTGCTCATGTTCTCAATCATATGCATACAACCAAAAAAATTTTTTTTACTTCTGAGGTCTACCAATAAGATTGAGAAAACAAGTAATTTAAAACATGCCTTTATTAAAGGGAGAAAAAAGTTAGACTTTACTAAGCTTTTGGTCTGCAGAATGGGAGACTAGCTTCAGGGAAAATTAGTACATTTTACTAATAGCTGGATCCAATTTAAAAGGCGCCATGAGACAAGAAATCTAAATCACTGAACAAAAGCAACATACTTAAAGATCTTAGAAAATGGGATCATTTGAAATAGAGTAAGAGCTATTGTCCAACAAAATGGAACCTTTATTAAAGGTATAAGGCATCTGTGATCTTTACAAAACACAGCTTCAGACTCTACTGAAAAAATTATTTCAACAACTTGACTCTTAAATGTTAATTAAAGAGTTTCAGAGGTCAGACTCCACTCTAATTCATAGAGAAAAAAATACAGAGAATTTTTTTCAAATAACCAAGCTATGCTACAGATTTATTTTAATTAACAATAAGGAAGCATTCCAGAGCACCGGAATGCTGCTCCATTCCATCTGAAAGCATTTATCACCAGTCTCTTCCTATCTACAGATAAATTGGATTCAAATATTAGATAATTTGCCTATGTAATTAAGGAACAAATATTGCAGGACAATATTTTAACTAAAAAACAGGTTTTACAGTTGTTTGCATGGAAGAATCACAGTTTAAGAATTGCCAATTTTACAGTGCATTTGATTACTTTTTTCCCCCTCTATCTTAGCTGAAATAGTTATTCTTTAATACACCAGTGACTTTTCATTCTATATAGTCTGAATTTTGAATGGGCACTCCTGTCTTTTATGCCACGGTAAATACATACTTAAGAACATGAATTCGATTTCATTGAAACTTGCCCAAGTGAGGGATGCTGAAGCAGCTCATCAGGAGCAATGAAACAGTTTTTTGTGTTACAACTGTGTTGACAGAGTATCGGTTGGGAATCTGGTAGAGTGTACTCAATAGCCAAAAACCTACTGGATGCAAACAGAATGGATTCATCATTTTTACAAGGATTCTGTAATTGTGATTAATGTGTTTGCCAAGGGTTTGTCAGGAGACCAAGTAAAGGAGCTGTCTATCAGCTTAAATTAGTTTTATTTTAGACCAAGAACTGTACTTTTCATAGCCTAAGTTTTCTCTCAGGTCTTGTAGTGCTTGCTCTGACAGTGCTACAGAGCCCAAAGAAACCAAGGGCCAGACAGAGCACCACAGCAGCAGCAATCTTTAAGGCAACCTTTCTTCCTGACACCCTCATGGCATCAAGGTTCATTTAATGCTGTTTCTCACAGTGCAGTGCTCTGTCCCAGTATAAAACCCTTAATTTTCCAGAGCTATGGCCAAAATGATGATAACACTTCAGATTTAAAGAATGGCTTTTGGTAGCCTTACTCAAGCTGTATTTTTTTTTTGCATACTGGAATGAACCGCTGTTCAGTAGCTGGACCTGAGGCAGATTGAGCTCATGGAGCTCCACCATGCTCTGCATTCGGTATCACTGACTGCATAAGCAGCCCAGGTTGTATAGGCAGATTGTACCTGCCATTCCTGCCACCTTGGACAACCCCCTTTCCTGCTGTGCAGCACTCCATGAGTATCTCAGCCCACTGAAACACCAGCAAAAAAAAAGCATGGTCATTCAAGTAAGGCAGTAATGGGCTGGCTAATCAAAACTTTGTCTGGAGTTGTCATTTTGAGGAGGACTATATAGAGGTCTAAAATAATTTAAAACCTGGAGTATGAACTGGCCATTAAAAGGTCACTTAAAAGCTAATTTTAGCAGAATATCAGACTTCAATTTTTGGTAATATTGGTAGCAATATTCTACTTCCTTAACTTTACTTCTTCTGATTTGTATTTCTGCAGAGATCAAGAAATTGCACACCATGAGGGGTGCTGGCAACAGGGGAGAAGGACGTGCAAGCCCTGTCTCCTCTTCCTCCACTCCACAGCACTGATGAGAGCTGTGAGTAGAGGTCATGCAGCAACTGCCTGTACTTAGTAACAGAAGAGAAAGGTGTGGTACAATCACGCTTTTGAAAGACAAATTCTGTTGCTTTGTCAATGGCAAACTGTGAGACAGCATTTGAACCTGTACCTGTGCTAATGTGCCTGTGGGTCAGGCAGCATGCTCCCAGTGGGAGCCTCAAGCAGCAACAGGTGCCTGCTTGAACCTTCTCACATTAATAAATGTGAGTTAGGGGCATGTATTTCCTTCACGTCCTTTCTCCTCCCCTCCAACCACATGCTCCTGTTTTAGCATTCACTCAGTTCTACATAACACAAGGTTAAAAAGTTTATATAGTACCACAGCCTTGCTCAAGAGCAACCCCATCAGCTTCCACAGGCACTAAACATGACTCCACTTCCACCTGCAAATAAAACATGTACCTTTCCCACAGCCGGCATGGAGGTTCTTTTCCAAGCAGACAGAAGCTGGGAATCACAAAACATGCTGCTTCAGAAAGCCCAAGCAGAGCAGCAGGCAACCTTGTTGCTCTCTGTGATCAGAAAGGCACAGCAACCAAAGGACAGCACTTCAGGACAGGATTCACTCTTGGCAAGGAAGCAAATGCTGAGGACTTGCTTGGAGAAGACAAATGCCCTTTTTTCCCCCCACCTCAGGCTCACAGCAGAGAGCTCCCAGTTACAGACCAGACACTCTTCTCCCTTTGTGGGCCCCATCTGTGATCAATGACAGCTGTGTTGGTAGAAAAAAAAATTCTAAAAGAAGTCAGAAAAGGCAAGAGACTAAGAAGCCATGTCTAATCCTTTTTCAAAGGTGGCACTGCCTGTGCCTCTCTTCTGATGTCAAAGCTGTCACTGTGAATAAGAGGCTTGGTTGGGATACCTAATTCTGTAAACTCAAATGCTCTTCAGCCAGCCCCTCCTTACCCTGTCTAACAGGAGATGGATATAAAACAGGATGGTCTCCAGCTTTACAGCAGACCAACAAAGTGATAGGGAAATGACCTAGAGAACAGTTAGATGAGAAAAAGGCCACCAGCACCAAAGCAGTGTGACAGCTTCAACAGCGCTGTCTGGAAGACCACACTGCCATGTTGCCTGAAGGCTTTTCTCTCCATGTGCACATTTCTGCTGCCACGGTCTCCATGCTGGGGACAGCAGCTCCTATATCACAGTGCATGTAAGGTAAGGAAATGTTTAAAAAAGCACGTGAACTCACTTAATTTGAAAAATTAAGGTTTAAAAAAAATAAGCCTTAATTAAAAACATAGATGCACTACTTATACTGGAACCAAATACTTCCCCTTTCCCCTGCATTTTCAGTATCACCTGCTCATAATGCTGGAGCACCAGTACCATTCACAGCTTGCAGCAAGATGGCAGAAAAGATGTCACCATCCGCCTTTTCACTGGAGATGTGTGCTGAGCTTTGCTTTGCTGTGGTGCTGCCAGCTCTCAGGAGTAAGGCTGCCTTCTGGCTGGTGACAGAAGCAATGCTTGTTCCATCTTGCCTGCTCTCCATTCTCACTTCTTCCTTCCCCAGAAGGGTGCTCTGGTGAGGATGGCTGCATGTGTGAAGACACAGTATGATGGAGAGTATGGAGAGGGTGCTGGGGGGCCAGGAGATCCTGCACCTTACAGGGAGGGGAAGGAAGACCAGGTCCCAGCCTTAGGTACAACCAATATCAGAGAGGTACTGCAGGGACAAGCCTCATGCCTCCAAAAGGTAAGCTTGGCTTCGGCATATCTATACATCCAAATGGACACTTTCACCAAAATGCAACAACACAACTGTCTGCGATCTCATATACAGCCCCATCCACATTCCGTCTGACACCCTACTGAAACACCTATCTACAAGAATGGCTAGATTATGATAGAACATAGAATGGGTTGGGTTGGAAGACACCTTAAAGATCAACTAGTCCCAACCCTCCCACCATTGGCAGGGAGATTTTCCAATAGACCAGGTTGCTCAGAGCTTCATCCAACCTGGCCTTGAACATGGCCAGAGATGGGGCATCTACAGCTTCTCTGGGTGACCTGTGCCAGTGTCTCACCACCCACACAGGAAAGAATTTCTACCTAATGGCTAATCTGTACCTACCCTCTTTCAGTTTGAAGCTGTTATCGCTTGTCTAATGCCAACAGTATCTCTGGAATCAGCAGAAATTTTTTTTTATCTCACCATAGCAAGTGATTCAAATGCTTCCCATTACCACTGTCTCTTCTGGCTGTCTCCAGATAGAGTCTGCTTATAATTTTTACCCATACAGTGTCTGCATATGTGTTTCAACACAAATTGTTTATATATGCACATAAAAGCCTGCTGGCCTTATAAACCCAAACGTTATAGTTGCGAAAAGCACATAAACTTACACATCTGATGCAGAAATTCAACTCTGAAGTCTGAAATCAAGCATACCAACTGTCTGTTACCAATTATTATTAAACTGTATCTCCTGTTCAGCAAAAGGAAAGGCTGCTGTAAGTATCAAGGCAACAGTAAGCTATCCCCTTTGCTTATGCCCCTCTCTCCATGCCTCTACTTCTATCTTATCCCTCTTGTAACTAGAGGCAAAAAATCCTTTTATCTTTGGTCTCCCACAGTGACTGTGGTCAAAACATTTGTTATTTCCAGGCAAGATTACTGTCATAGACAGAATCTGGAACTCAATATGAAAATAAGACTCAAATTCCAAGCAATGAACAATGCGGCTGCCCGTTTTTTCCATAGCTTAGGTCACAGCCAGCCTACTTAGCCCATGCTCACATCCTTCTAATTTCAGATTGTTTAAAACCTGGCTTCCAACTTTCAAAATAATTAAATACAAGATTTTGACTCCAAAGACAAAAGACCTTTTGCATCACTCTCATACTCACTCTCCCTTCTTCAATGCCCAGCAAAAATTCGTAAGTGAAAAATACAATGATTTTATAAACTCAGAAGAAATATGCTCATTCCTGCAATGAGAACACTTAGATTTTTCTCTATGTTTGACATTTTTTAGTCATCCTCTCCACCTCTTTTATTCCCTGCTGCTGGAATACAGTGACAGTTGTTGCTCAGGACAATGCTTACACCATGTGGGACACAACAAAATTCCTCTTCAGGGCACTGCAACTCCAAGTGGCACAAGAGTTGAAAGTAGGACAGCAGACTTTACCCACATGTTATTAAGTCAGTGACTCAGTGGTGGAATCATATGTGTGGCTAAGGTAATGACGTCAGAACCTGCAGCTTTGAATTGTCCTGCTTCTCGAACTGGTTAGACCTCACAGGGCACAGTAAGTTTCTTCCAAATCTATGGTCCTATTCAGGCATACACGGCATCTGCAGCCAGCCTTTAAACAGGAATGAGAAGTATTAGATGAGCTATTTGGATGAAGTCTCAAAGTAAGTTTATTTTAAATAAAAAATATTTTCAGATTGTTTTTCAGAATTAAAAACCCAAACAAACCAACCAAAAAACCTCCCCAAAAAACCCCAAACCTCAGAGAAACATCCCTATTGCTGATAGCTAGGGAATTTTGTTTGTATTTTAAAAACTACCCCTTCCTTGACATTGTGGCCACTATGCCAGTGCTATCATTTATATGCAAACAGAGTAACCTTTTAAATTTCATTACAAAGCCAGGTGGTTTGTATTACAGTGCTGGGTTTGTACTGCCCTACACAGAAATACTATATAAAATTTTATATAAAGCAATTGCATTCAATTCAGAAAACCTTTGGGATTGAGTTCAGAAGCCTAGAGGACTCCACCATTTCATTCTCCTTGCTGACAAAAGGACATAGTATGATCTCCAATCTCTTCCTCCACGGATTCTTTGGATAAGCAGAAAAAACGCCAAACCAACCCAACTGCATACTTGGTTCCCTCTTACCGTCAGCTCCCCTGCTTTCCAGGTGTCATTAAGTTGCGGGGCTGCCAGACAGAGAGGAAATTACGTCCAAAACCAGTTAGAAAAATAAGGGGCAGTAAGTGAACAGCACCAGAAATGGCAGCAGTCAGGGAACAAAAACTCCTGTTCATGCCACCCAGCAGCCACTGAGATCACTTGAACAAACGTGTTGCTGTTGGCTCCTGGAGGGGTGTGGGACCAGGAGTGCTGACTGGTGCAAAGCTATTTCCAGTGCTCCATAAATCTCATGTTCTGATCATCCCCTTCAGCTAATGCTGATGGAGGGATTTTCTGTTCTTCTCAAGTGGCCAGAAAAGCCCCCCTACTTCACATGTAGAAACAAAACAAACCCAAATTATAGCTACTTGAGATTATCCTTCAGCCAGTCTTACAAATTCATCCCAACACATTCACTCAGTCACAATAGGCACATGAGCCAGAGTGAGTCTCATGGGACAACTCCCAAGGCTATCACTGGAAGCACTTTTCCCTCATTTTGTTCCAGTTTTCTTAACTTCGCACTGAATTTTGGACTTCATCTTTAGGAAGGAAGTACCACATTTCTAGATGCTACCCTTTTCTAAGCTCCTTTCATGGGGAAGAAGCTACAACTCTTGCAAATGCATGCTTTTGAAAAGCTATTTTAACCAATATCAATACTAATATCATCTGTGCCAAAGAGCCTGCAAATTGCATTTAGATGCAAGATGAACAAGAACATGAAACAGAGTGAAGACTCAATATTTTTCAAGATCACAGAGGACGTTTTGCAAGTGGCTGCAGCTTCAGTCAACATATTTATCAGCAATGAGGCTGATCTACAATATACCCTGAAATTAGCCCTTTTTCTAGTGAAAACAGGAAAGGCTTTCTATGATAGACATATACTCCTTGCTAGGATTTGCATAAGGAAGCAGGAGAAGTAGAGCAGGGAAAAAAATAGTATTTCTGTGAGGCTGTGTGTGAAAAGCAACAGACTGATAATAGAAAAGAGATTTCACTTTGTGGAAACACACATTTCTTTGTTCTTTTCCAGTTAATGAAGGTACTGCCTCAGTAATGGTTGGGTGTACAAACCTCAAATATGATTTATTCCAGAAACAAACCTACCATGCAGGCTGACTCATCTACAGAGCCTTTTCTAGGTTCCTTATTGTTCTTTTCTAGATTCATTATATCAGGCTCCTCCTGATGTGCTAGTTGCAATTCAATTGCAAATAAAAAATTATTCAACATAACCATACCTATTTCTAATGGCACAATAATGCTTAAATAAAACATTCAGAAAGGAAAAGGCGGGTGGAATTTATTTTGCACTCCTGGTAAATTTTCACAGCAGATTTGTAAGTCCTGCAACATGTACTGTCTTATGCAAAATAAGGCATCTCCTCCAGACTTGAACTGAAACTGAGTAATAAACTGTATATTTAAATATGAAATAAGTACAGAAACTATTTTTACTTCTGCAGAAAAAAACCCTCAAATTCACTAGAAGGCAGTGCCCTGTAATATGGTCATCAGCTCAAGCTGTCACCTTTTTTGTCTACTGAATTGGTGTTTCATAGCAACAATGACATCAGTTAAGGAAAAGAACCATGGTTCTCCCTCTGTGGTTGCAATGCCATTATCTGAAACACGCCTACCTGTTGTTACACAGCACAGTCAGGAAGGACTGGCAACCCAGCAGAGGTATTTGCAACACATTGCTAATTGTATTCAAAAACTGGAGACTGCTTCTGAGTCCCTGCCCCAAGGGAGGACTGGCCCAGTGGCTGTGCTTAAAGGAAACCTCACAAAGTGCCTTCTGCAAGTGTGAACTGACCTTTCCCAAGCAGTTCACTTTTCCCACCCAGTGTTACAGTGCAGTCTACAGAGCTCTGTTCCGTAAGTGTGCCTTCAAACAATGCCCATCCACAATCAATAGGACAGCTGTATTATGCAGCCCGAGAATGTGCTCAGCTCAACACAGTCAACATCAGATGGGAATTGACAAGAATTCATTTGTACTTCCACATCTGCCAGCTTTTCACAGGCTAGGAATGATCAATGAATCACAGTTATTTTGTCCTAACTCAATTCTCACCACTTCTAGGATGCCAAGCACCTTAAATGGTTTGTATTAGCGTGACTGCATTTCTGTCAGTGAAGTAAGATGCCACCACTTTATAGCCTTGGTCTCACAGGCAGACTCCTGCACAATGAAGTATTTG
This sequence comes from Coloeus monedula, assembly GCF_965178545.1. Classification (NCBI taxonomy): domain Eukaryota; kingdom Metazoa; phylum Chordata; class Aves; order Passeriformes; family Corvidae; genus Coloeus; species Coloeus monedula. The sequence goes on along the minus strand of NC_138822.1, from coordinate 46,108,532 downwards.
TGTGAGAATAGCTTTATGCCACCCACATGACTGATGATATTATGATCTTAACTCATTTTACTCACATTTGCTGCAGAAAGAGTTCTAGTTGCTCTTCTCTCCCCAAAATATACCACATTATGATCCCAAACACAGGGAAAGCATTATGTAAGTGAAGAGCATTTCAGTCAACTTGCTGAGACAAGGAAAACCAACAAAGCAACTTTCCATATGCTGTGCAGGCAAGATAAAAGGTAGGAAAGAAAGGAAGTAGGAAAGAAAGGAAAGCTAACTTTACAGTGAAAAATCTGGGGAACAACACCATTAACATTGCTGCCTCGTCCACATTCTGTATTTTTTATCACCACTTCTTAGATAATTCAGTGACAAGTAAAACACACTTGCAGAAATATCGTCAAGTCTTAAACAGGACTGAAAGTGTCACACCCACTCTTCTTCTCCTATGGCTATGTGATCTCTCCCTGACATGTCTTTCACTATTCTGCAGGCTACTCGGCTATCCTGTGACCTTATGTGCCCACAAGTTATGGGCCTTTCTCTGACCAAATGAAGAACAGAAATAATGGGAATAATGAGACGGCTCTTCTAGCTAAGAGATTCATTGAGTGTTAACTCAGACCTCAGAGTGTTGTCTTTTGTAACTGACTGACTCCATTTTGTTTATATGAAAGTTCTCAATAACATATTCAAATGAGATAAGACTGCATTGTCATATCAGAAGAGATGTCATCGAGGTTAGACAGATTTCAAAAAATACTAGCCACCCAAGACTTTCCATGTAGACCAACTCTCCACATTCTGCCAGAAGCTAGATACTGAATAAATGAAACAGCTGCATACAACAGCCACTTTGGAAAGAAACAAAACAAAAACAACTCTGGACCCACTTTAAATTTTATTATCCTACTGTGCTGTCTGACAGCAACTGTAGCTGCTGCTTTATAACATATCCCGTTTCTCCTCAGCCAGATGAACTTCCAGCTGGACTTTGTCGTGTTCAAAATGCAGTCAGCTTCTATGAGGCTTCTCTTGGATGCAGGATGTGGTATGTCATGGAGATGTGGCCTGTGCATGAGTTATTTTGTTATGTAGTGGGAAGAAGCACAACAAGATAGGGGGAACAGGAAGAGAAAACTGAGGACACAATCATTCTTCCTTGTAATTGCCTCCCACTTGTCTGACACCAGTTGTCTGAGTCACGATGGGCTCAAGGCACAGAGAGAAGAATGGAAAAATGGCTTTAAACTTTGAATCCTTCCTTGCTTTCAAAACAAAGATCTCTTTGATAGGCTCAGTTCAAATAGCTCAGATAAATGAATTTAATCTTTTGAAAACAAACCTGTAGTTTTGTGTCTTCTCAGATGTTCCAAGGTTTGAAGAGTAAATGAAAAATGAAATAATTATTTGTTACAGAAGCATACTGCAAAAAGCAGAAAGGAGTCACAAATTCTGCCATTTGACAGATGCCCCACAAGCCTCTCCTGGCATCCAAGACTAGGGGCAGACCAGTCTGAAATGTGACTAAGCAATCAGCAGTTCTGCTCTTGTGGCTCGAGTTATGCATTATGAATCAAAAATATGTTACTTAACTTACGATGTATTTTTTGTCTGTTAAAAGAAGCATTCAAATCAGTGTCTGTCTTAGAAGTGAGACAGACACTGAGCCTACATATCTGCACTGAGACCTAATTTGAAAGATGACAGGAACTACACTGAGTTGCTGAGGAGACCCGTTGAAGAGAGATCAACCTCCACATGCCAGGCCAAGGTTGACTCTCACCTCTCTCCTCTTCTGACTCATACAAAGGAATTGAAACAAGGCAAATAATCTGCTGCAAACCCTCCTCTCCTTTCTGAAACAAGATGCGCCCTTAGGTTGTTAAGTCTGGACATGCATGTGGTAACAAGTGGTCAGGAGTACCAAACAGTGCTGTTGGCAGCTTCACTGGCCGGGGACAGACCTGCACTTTGCTGTGGGCAAGTGCAGATGCCACGAGGTGTGCAATGCTTTACTACAATAACCATGGTCAATTTTAAAGTCAAAATAAAGATGTTTCAGTGATATAGACAGAACAGCTTTAAGAAATATGAACCAGGACTTTCCATGCTGTACATGTGCAGGACAGATGAACCCCCAGTAACAACATTCTGACTACCACGTGCGCAGACAAAATTTTATGTACATATTTTAAGACCAAACTTTGTTAAAATACAAAAAACCATACTCCTTTGTGTAACCTCTCACACTATCGGCCTTATCATTACTAATCCCTACTGGAAGATTAATGTGACTTTAAACGCTACTTTTCAAAAATAAGAAAACAGGTTTATTTCTTAACTTTCTGCTGCTGGATGGAACACAGCTGACGACCTCACTTCCAAAAATCCTGGAATAAACCCTCTGACACTGAGAGTTTTCTTCTTTTTATTGGCCTGCCTGCAAGTTTTTTATGCTTTTATTTTTAATGATCCATTTCTGATGTTTAGCTACTGAGAACATTTGAACTGCAGTAACACAACAGGCTCACTGTAAGTGATTTGTGTCTTCACAAATTAAATCTAGACAAGAACAGGCTCAGACTGCAGTTCTTTGTCCCTGGGTCATGATAACAAAATATCCACTGTGCACATACATGTCAATGAGGAAAAAATAGTCCTTTCCTCAGGTATGTGAGGCCATGGGAGCCAGTTCCCTTTAAAGGACTGTAGGTGTCGGGGGTCTGATGACTGGTAAAATGGTAATGTTAGCTTAGTTGTACTTCTAAGTGAGTTGTCTCCTAAGCCTTTGGTTTCACCTTGTAAAATAAAATGGAGATTATGTTAATTTCATAGAGGTCATAATTTTGTGGGTTTGTGGAGCTTTTTCAAGCAAAAATTCTGACAGATCATTTGTGTACTTTTACATAACACTGCAAGGAAAAAAAACACCTGAAAAGGAAGAAAAGGAAAAACCTGAGAAACTGAAGCTTGTGGTCTGGTGCTTAAATCCACCAGCATGAAACAACAACAACACATCTATTGCTTTGATCTATCTCTCTATTAATTCCTCTTCCCATAATAGAACCACTGACATTTCACTGGCATTCAGATGTGATTAAAATATATTCTAACACCTATAAATAGAAATGTTGGTTCAAGTACTAATTAAAAACAAATCTGGCATTTGGAAGACTGTATCAACAAGAAGTAAAAAGTTGCAGTAAACAGCAGCAATTGAAATGTTACCCTCTTTTTTTTTTTTCCTGAGGAAAAGGTAGACATCTATTCTATTGATCTTTATGTTAAGGTTTGGATTTCCAAGTCCTTCCAAGCATCCACACAGCAACTTCAGCATTAGAGCAATAAGACAGATTTTGCTCTCTCCTTCAATTCTAATAATTGCCACAAAGTTCCAACTACAACACAGTAAGTCAGGCACACTGACTTCTGCAACCTTCTGTAAGGTAGTTTTTAAATAAACAGGAGCCAAATGTTAAATTCACCATATTCCCTCATTGCAAAGTAGCTTGGTTGTATGCTACTTCATAATTAACCCTTGTTTGATCTACATATATATATACACACACACATATATATCTACACACCCTTTATTTTCGTAACTGATTGCACTTTCTTGCCTCCCCTCCTGAATTCTACGTACTTGAAGCAAAGGCTTGTTGCAGGGGTGCTTTCAGCCACTACTCTACTGCCCTAATTGTCAGAACTCTCCCAGCCTGAGAAAACCATGGGACTTAAAACAGTCATCTCTGCATGTGGTAATAAAGATTTACTGGTTTGCCTCACAAAGATACAAAGCACTCTGGAGCAGGGATGCTACCCTTTACAATATCATATAAAGCAGCGTTTTCCTCGGGGGCTATTAATGTCACTGGCACTTACTAGAAGCAAGTGTAAAAAAACTGACTTCCTATTAAATTAATGCCCCAAACCAGACAACACCACAGACCCTCTGGAAAGCTACCTTTTCTAAATCCTGAGTGAAACTTTGAAGTATGCAAAGAGGAACAATACGAGCTGACAATGGGGAGGAAAAATTTTATGATTACATTTGGAGATAATATCACAACAAAAACTACCCAGGCCCTACTACACAGCAAAACATAGTGAAAAATTTAACACTTGAACAAATGTGCTGCCTGAGATACATGTAAAATAGCTTGGATATCTGCATTGTGCTGTCCTTTCCTACCACAGTATGCAAATACACCTGGACCTACACAAAACACACAGAAATACTGAGTCATTACAGCACATGAAGATGCAACAATACTGGAGTTAAGATTCAGATTCAGACAGGGAAAAGAAGAACTGGCGTGAGCCTGGTTCCTAGTGGAACATGTTCATTCTTAGTCAACAACATAGTGGCATACATTAGGGAGATTTTTTAAAGTGACTTACCTCAGCATCTTGCTCCCGGAGCTGGTATGTTCTCTCCAAGCATTGCAGTATTCTAGGACACAATGTCTTCTCCTCCAAAAGGGACTCCAGAAGTAAGACCAGCTGGTCAGGGAGAAGCTAGGAAAAAAATAAATGCCATGTGTGAATGAAGATCTCTACTGGCTGAGCAAGATAAATGGAAACAAACCAGAGAGGATAAGATAGCGGTAACCTGTGTACTTCCAGCATGTGCTTGAAATACAACTTGGACCTCTAGCTGGTTTCTGAAAAACCTCAGGGTTTATGTGTCTGTGTTATGAAAGACTGTGCTGGGGCAAAATTAGGACTTGTTTTCCATGGTTTTCATTACTATGGTTAGGTCAGGTCTAAAACATGCTTATCTTACTGAAATACAATCACAGCTTAATAAGTAAGATTTTTATGGAATTTATAGAATAAGTAATTCTATTTTGTTTGGGCTCGGAAGAAATAAAAAGAATAATTTACAGTGCATAATTTGAGGAATCAACTAGGCATATGAATGTATAATTTTTTAGAGTGGCATTTTTATCTGATGTAGAAGCAATTGCATGATATGTTTACAGTGAACAAAGAAACACAACCCAAATATGTGACCCACCAAACAACTCTTGTAAAAACACATTTTGAGGCATATTTTAGTGCAGTGAGTCACAAACCATCCATCCTTTCATGTGAAATGTGCATGAATGTTGTGTTTGTGGCACACACAGTGTAACATCTGTACATGGATATATACTCAGTAGTTAGTTACTTGACTCCAGAACCTATCATTTTCAACTGGAACCTAATGTAACCCAAAAAAAAAAAAAAAAAAAAGCAGAAGTCTGTTGTAGCAAGTGCCTAAGTGCTCTGTTTAATAGGCTTATTGGATGAACAAATAAATAATTCAAACACAGCTCAGAGAGAAATTGCACCAGCTGCCAGGAAACATCTATTGGAAATTCAGGCGCCAAGGTGATCAGTCAGAAGTTTGTTACATGCCCCAAAATTTTCCCCACTATTCATCATTGCAGGGCACAAGGGGAGGAAGGGGGAAGGGAGGAAGAATGTCAGTAAAGCTTTTGTACACAAAAAGAAACCAACCCTGCTCACTTCTAATGTTCTTGAGACAGACTAATGAAAAAAGACATCCTGTTATTTTGACACTACTTCCAGCTTTTGCCACATTTGGTGATTTTCTGTTCCCACCTCGCTGCCTGCCCATGTCCCCCTTGACACGTCAATGCGCAAAGCAGGGATGAAATGAAGTCAGCTACAGGAAATGCCCCTTCCAACAACACATCCCTCAGCCAGGGCTGTTTATGTGGACTGAACAAGACCGGATTGTCAAGATTGATATTTTCATGGACTTGCTGTCAAAGACAAGATCTTTGACAGCAAATCCATGAAGATATCAAGGATCTTCTGATAAATCTTAATCTGTAAAATATTTACATTAACAACTAACTTCGCAACATGACATTTTCTTCCCTTTTAAATTGATGTAATTAGTACCTAAATCAGAATAAAGAGGAAAAGAGATCTCTAGGATGATAATGCTTTGGTTTCTTTGCATTTTGATTTCCTTCAATTTTTTTATCAGTAAGGTTAGTTGTATTCTTGAAGACTGAAAATACCTCACACCTTACTAGCTCTTAGTGGAAAATTTTTTTAAGTAATACCAAAGCCTGCCAACCAAATGGAGTCATTAAAAGTGGTCAGATATTTTAAAATACTGAATATTTCATTTCAGGACAACTACTAAAATGGCAGCTTAAATGTTTATTACACAGTCCAACAGCAGCTGCCTGGGGGTTGGTGAGACAAGCTAAAAAATAAAACAGGGAAAACTTCTGTGAAGTGGCTCTGCTTGGAAATGGAATTAATTCTGAACAATAATAAAATACAAAGTGTTGCAGAACACCACACAAAGAAAGGTAACTTCTGATTTAGAAAGTTTTCCCTGCTAACTAAAAAGACAGCAGAACAATACTTAATTTGTAGCAACTATAGAACAGCTGCTTGAATATATAGGTACAGAGCAGTAGAGTTATTATTTTATAATATATCTCCAGTATAATTGCTATACAGATTCAGCCACAGAAAGCTATTGTTTAAGGTAGCATTACAGAATCTCATTGAAGCCAACAAAAGAACAGCAGCAGAGCAGCAGCCATGCCCTTAATTTACATCTGCCTAGTGCTGCTTCATGGCTGAAGTTTTTTCAGAATTACAGGTTAAACTCTCATCCATTTAGATTTGAGAGTGAGGAGTAAAACAAACAAACAAAACCCCAATTTAAAAAAAAATAAACCCAAAAGTTCAAGAAGCATTTGGACAATGCTGTCAGGCATATGGTGTGATTATTGAAATGTCTTGTGCAAGGCCAGGAGTTGGACTCCATGATCTTTGTGGGCCCCTCTAACTCCACGTCTTCTATGATTCTATGTTTATGTGAATGAGACCATGGCTTCTGCTATTTTCCCACGTTCCAGCTGCCCAAGATGATACTTTACATACCAGTTTCCAGCTCATGGATTAATTACAGTCCAAGGCAGGAGTTAGAGAACGCCGGCAGAGAGGGTGGGGCCCTGGCAGGGGAAGCGTGGCAGACCTCTCCCCGCAGTGGCACTAGTGGGCGCAGCTATTACAGTTTGTTCTCCGACTTGTTTCTAACACAAAAGGAGGAACATTCTCATCTACGTTTTACCCTTTCCTTTCAATAAAAGAGACTCTGCTGAAGAGAAAACCTTATCTTAGGCCAAGAAAACTTGGCTAGAGTTTCATGACAGAGGCTGCAACAAAATTCATTCAGGGGTGCAGACATTTTCTTTTCCCCAAACACAACAGTATGAGTATCACTATCACCAAAGCAGTCTTTTAATGGTTATAAATAAGCTTCAAAAATTTGCACTTGAATTTTCTCTCAGAAACCCCACTCTCATCATTTTTTGTTTTCCCACCACCATCCTTATTTGTCCTGCCCACCTGTTACTTTCCATCTTTCATACCAGGAGAATTGTTTGGGGTGCCATGCGGTCAATTTTCAATTTGTTTGCCTTACGCTTAATACAAAGAAGCTCTTGCTTTAAGTGCTATCTAAACATAAATACTGGAGAGACCTAAACACAAATTTCTTTTCAAGCACTTAAAAACACTTTCCTTTCCAACAGCTCATATTCTGTGAACGCATATTGCATATCTAACACCCACATAAAAGTACACAACACAGCTACAGCAAGTTACAGCAGTCTCAAGCTGTGTCTTCAGGTTGAAAACATTTAGAAAACAACCAAGACACCCTAAACACAAAATTTCCGTGATCAAAATAAAATAAAATAAAAATAACACCCCTGCACTATGAACTATACTAGAGAATGCTCAATCAAAATGTTTGAATATATGCAATTATTAAACCAGATCACTTCAATCAGGAAATGTGGCGAGGATCAAGAAACAGTTTTCATTATGTCAATGATTGCTGCAACAGCCTCTATTTATATTGTAAAGTAGATAGTTCCTGTCCTAACCTATGCCTGCTGCATGGAAATCATACTACTTTTCTCAGGGCTCTCCCTCCCCCATTTGTGACGACAGACACTACAAAGAGGAAATAAATGAATATGTTGTGGTCAAGCACAGCAGAGGTTTTCTGTCATGTCCCATGTAATTAAACATCATCCCCTCAATAAAGCTGTATCCCAGCACTGTATGTATTACCTTAAGACTGTAAAGCCTCTCCTTCAACTCTTCAGCCTTTTGAAAGAGTTCACTTTGTCCTGCTACTAAACAACCATTTGTTCCTTGCTTCCCCTAAGTTACCTAATGTGGTGGCTTTAAAGTGTGAGTAATGAGGCTATTACCTTTAAAACAAACTGTAAATAATAGGGAATATCAAAACTGGGTCTGTATTTGAAAAACGCAAGATGAAAGAATTAAAGAAAACATAACCAAATGGAAAATGTAACTGAGATCCACTGTATATTAAATCCCTGAGAAGTAAGCAAAGCATACTTTGTATTTTATTCATATCAGTACACAAAACACTTAAGCCATTATACTATGTTACAAGAGTATCTTAATACATAAGTAGGTTTGAAAGGTTTTCTACAAACAATCTTTGAACAAAACTATGAATTTTCTAAGTACAATCCCTAACCTGTAAAAAGCACAAAGAAAACAAATCTTTCCTCTTCAAAGACTGGTATAGCAGCTATAGAGGTCATCAACCTCACATCCCAGAAGACCACCCACACAAGAGAGCGTATTTATCAATTCCTACATTAACAAATGCAATAAATGCCAGATTCGCCCTTTATGCTAGAAAAAGAATTGCCACTGAAACGTTTGACTACTGACCTTTCACAGCCATGTGAAATGTGACACAGATATATCTACTTGAGTATCCACAGCACCAGCACTTGCACTGCACCCCTCCGCCAGGACACAAATCACTAAAGTTGTACAGCTGGTATGTTGAATATCCCATTTGCTCCTGCCTGCACTTGAATGAAGTCATTGAAAGCCTCCTTGGAGGGGAAATCTGCCTCAGACTAATGCAGCAACCGATTGACAGTGGCGTGATTTCTATTATTACTCCATTATCACACTGGGATCTGTGCCTAAATGAGCATACTTCCTCCCTGATGCCATTTCCTTTTATCCTGGCTCTAGTCTAAAAGTGGATCAATGGGAGTAATATATATGATGTCACTTCAATTTACAGCTACTGCCTCCCTCTCTCGGATGCACAAATAGATCAATTCTTCCCAAAAATGGTTAAGAAATGCACAGGGAGACTCTTCTCCGAGAAAAGGGTTCTCTGCTATATTTGTCTGTGTAACCACAGCAAGGAACTGTTTACACTGAGCAAAAAACAGGGGGAAAGGAAAAAAAAATCACTACTGTGCACTGGAAAATGCTGGCAGAAATACAAGAAAAACAAGGCCTTATAGAGAATTAAAGCAATTTGACCTTTGAAAATTACACAGAAATGTTTAAACTTTCTAAGGCACAGTATATTTCTCCTGTATTTCTTTGGTGGAAGGTAGTCTTGTGTCCCACCCCCAAAAACATGAAATGTATTTTCACATATATATTTATAACATTTTCCAACATCAAACCAAATTCCTCCCCACTCCTTTCTTAGGAAAGAAAGGGAAAACCCCCAGCCCATAGTTCAATTGAGAATGGCTCCCTTCAGACAAAATTTGTTCATAGAATCATTTACATTGGAGAAGACCTCTAAGATCGAGTACAATTGCTTACCCAACACTGCCATGTTCACCACTAAACTGCGTCCCTAAGCACCAAGTCCACATGTTTTCTAAATACCTCCAGAGAGAGTGACTCAACGTTGTGCAGCCTGTTCAATTTCCTCATAAACTGCAGTCAAGAAAGCAATGCTACTAGTCCAGAAGACAGGATTTATAGGCTCAGGCCATCTCTGCACTTTTATTTCATGCTGGTCAAACAAATCCCTGAATGAATCTCACTTTATAAACTCCCCCCACTGCCTTGAATGCTCTTTTCTGCACATTGCAACTAAAGAAAAACTTTTGTAAAACAAATCCCCCCACCCCTCAAACTGTCCAGAAAATTGGTAGCTTGAAAATTCAAGAAAACACTGTTCACTCAACCATGTTTTTAAACAGATTTTGTCATTGTTTACTTCAAACAATATTCTTCAGATGCTGATCAGCACAGTGACTTCTTTTATATGAAAACAAGGCACACTTTTCACCCCTTCAGGGACTAAAATGTACTCATACCAAGTAACATATGAATTCAACAAAAATGTCCGCACTAACAGTTGTTAACTAATGTACTGTAATACACTACTGAAGAGAGTTTAACTCTGAAAGAACTAATCTGCTGTTTTATTAATATGCAGGGAGAAAAAGTATTCTGCAGCTGACAAAAATGCTTTGAACTGGTCTGCAAAATAAAGACCATCGTTCCCGAGGCTGACAAAATTTCACAGGCATGTAGTGAAAAAGACAGCTCTGTTCAACTTCATTGAGCCAGTTTGTTTGACTTCTCTCTTGATGAAAAGTCAGCTCCCCTTCCAATGTTTATGAAAGATAACTAGTCCTCACTATATTTAAAAGCAAAATAGCTCAGTCTGTAACACATTCTCATCTACTTACGCACTTGTATGATATCTCTTCCCACTGTGTGTGGTTTTTCTCAATCTCTGTTCAGATGGCTCTTTCTGTACTCAGCAACTCATTTTCCAACAACCATCTTAAAAACAAAAACCAGTAATTGTACCTGGTAATTATAATGAAAAAGATATTCCTATGAACTTTGCTTCAAAAAGCCTTATTTCAAAAAGGAGTAACTCCAACAAGTTCATCAGCATTTCATTTGTGTTACACTTCAAAATGCTTTTTCTGGGACACTTACACCTCATCACTTATTCTTACTAGTAGAACATAAAAATGACACTGAGACCAATTTATTTAATAAACAATTGCACTGGCATTTTGTTACCAGTTACTTTCCTCTTTATAATATCAAAATTAAGGCTTTGGGGTTTTTTTGAAAGCAGATAAACTCTGTCAGAAATCATTTTAGGGCCAATACCTATTAAAACACAAAGGTTTTATTTATTACAGACACAAATATGAAAACATTGCTGAATGAAGGACACAAATCCCTGTTTTATGTTCTGTGTCTGATATTCTGGTTACATGTTACCAGTAATATTTTTAAAAGGCCAGCCACTGCTACCAGGCCATAAACTGAAAATTTTTTTCTTAAGCTTTAGTATGAAGTATTTTCCCATAATTTACATAATGGAGAGAAGATCCACTTGTGAAGAAATTCAACATCTGCAATCTAATAGAAATGCACTGAAGTGCCAAAAATGATTAAACCTTTATGATCTAACATATTGCTGAGCCAGCAAAATGAAAAACAGGCGGGTTCCACTACAGGTTCAGTCAGGTTATGCAGTGCTTTTCTCAACCTTAGTTGTCTCAAAGAAGCATTTCACCGTAACTTTACCCTCAAGCGTAGTAACTCCCTTTTAAGCATAATAGCTTACACATTCTCTATTCTACACAGATCATCATCCCTGCCAGTTACTACCGTGCTTCTAGGATGTGCTGCTCCTGCTTTCAGATGAAATGGCCACATCGAGAGAAAGCAGACACTGGAAGCCAAATTCCACATCTCAAGTCGTACTTCACAGGACCATTACCTAGACATACTAGGAACAGACAGCATTGCTGTGACACAAACCAAAGCTGAAGCTGGCAACAGCAAGATCTTCAGTTATCGCTTCACTTGACCTCAGGAGTCCCCAGCAGTGGGGAGGTGATCAAAATATCAGCCCTGTAATTATTAGTGCTTGCCAGCTGTAAGCAGCAGGCATTAAGATCACCTTTTCTCATCTAACAGCACACCCAACAGAGGCACTTCAGGTTCAGCAAACTGTTCATCTAACTACAAAGAATAAAGCCAAGGAATCATCTTGTTTTATTATCCAGACTCTCTGACTATTACATATTAGAGGACTCATACAGAAGACCACCAAGTCTTAGCAATTGGTGGAAAGCTTTCATATCCACATTGTAGCACAATGTGAAGTGCAAGTATCTGCCTCCTAATTTGTCCACCCAAAACACTGTAGATCTCAACTGCTCCAAACCATGAGCTTAAGCTGGTCAGTGGCATTATAACCCATCTCAGCTTGAATGACCAACACCTAGATCCTCTGAAACTAACCAGCTATCAAGTGTCCTCTGCGGCATTAAAAGAAAGTGGCAGACTACAACAGACACTGAAAACCAAAGAGTTGAAGTGGCATAATGACTGAATACAAGCCACAACCATCAGTGAGAACACCCTCAGCATCCAAACAGATTTCCTTTATTTTTTCTCATTATAAGTAGTAGAAGAAGAAAGACAAAAACCTGAGAGCCAAAGAAAAGTAACTCATTTTTCTAATCTTTGATAAATTCCAAGTTACTAGGCAAGTAACCTCATCACCCAGTACTGAAAATTAAAAATCCTGCCTCTGCACACTAGCCCAGGAAGTTAAACTACCTCTTTAGTATGAAATATCCTTGCAATAGAACTGGGCAAGGGCCAGATTGAAGAAGTATCATCCTCCTCCTTGAAAGTTTGACACACATTAGGCCACTTCTGGAGCAGAAATTTGTTCTGCCTATACCTACCAATGCAAGACTCAGTCAATGCCCAGAGTTCAGCCAGGATTGTTATCTTCAAGGAATTCACTACAAGTTTTCCAACTCTCTTATGGTGTGGTCAGGTCTTGGGGAAATCTCAATTTGTTCACCAAGCATGTTCCTTTCTGATAGTTCAAGTATAAAGGCACTAGATCTGCCCCAAACAGCTGGCATCATGGAGAGAACAAACCTGAAGGAGAGAGAAAACAACTTTTCTTTCTCTTCAAAGCTTTCACCAGCATGGCTGTGCTGAAGAAAGTTTTATCAACTTCACCTAGCTCATGCTGCAGCTGCAGGATACAACACCACTTCAGGGAGGGCTGTCTGAGTTTCATCATAAAGCACTAACAATGTCACAAGCCTTCCTGGAGGAAAGGATTAAAGCACAGCTGGGAACCTGCACTTCCATCTCTTATTCTTGTGGATTCCACAAGGGTTAAATTCTCATTTCTAGCCTTTTTTTTTTTTCAGAACAACAGGTAATGAGGGCTTTCATATTTAATTATGTCATGTGTCTTTTAGCATTGGTTGATAAACTGCATTTCCAGACCCATATTTTCTTCAGATCTGATATCTGGCTCTGGTGAACTATGTGTCCAACACAGCCTGTACATACTCACAGCAATTTTTCCAACACACCACATCCATTTGCTCTTCTTTTTCTTTTAGAGTGGTTTTGTTGGTTGCGGGTTGTTTGTTGTTTTGGGTATTGGTTTTGGGTTTTTTTCATTTGTTAAGAATGCAATTGATCAGATTGAGTGGACTCCAGTTTCAGAAATACACACATACCTCCAAGCAAGACTTAATCACAGACAACCTTAAAACAGATGTAATTCTAGCAGTCTAAACCTAAGAATAGGTGCTGCTAGGAACCTAGAAGAGCAGTATATAGTTTACAGTCATGAAACTGTCCCCATTGATCCAAGATGCAGAGATGCCAATCCACCACCATCAGCTCCTAGAATTCTTTTTTTAACTAAGGTCTCACAATGGCCATGACTAAAATTATCCAGCTGTCTAAGAGAACTCTTTCATTGTGGTAGAAAGTCATCTAGTTCCATACCCACTGTCACTTCTCAGCCCAATTGCCTCATCATCCCAAAACAAAGCCTTTGGCACTTTAGAAGATAACTGGCACTGAACACTGCACCATGACTCTAGCAACACAAGTTACTACACCTGTCATACTGGTTTTCAAGTTTTAACACTGGTTCCCACCACAATACCCATGAAATCAACCACTGCAGCCTACACTGATGACTCTGAGACAGCCACTTCTGACTGCTGCCCAAAGATCACAGGTGACAGCCAGGCTCTTTCTCCTCTCCACAATTCTTCACTCAATGCACACCAACTTAGTTCTTGAAAAGGAGCCTGAACTTTTCAAAAGGTTGATCAAAAACTTGCACCATCAGCTGAGACTGGTCACAAGTGTCACCACCTCTCACTCCAGAGGTAGGGCAAGTTTCTCAGTTTTGTCTGCTCTAGTACAAATACATAGCAATATGTACTGAAGGGGAAAAAAAAGGAAAGAAAAGCAACCATTTCTACCTCCCTTTCTGAAACAAAACACTTCACTGCACAGTTAGTTCATTGCTTAATACTTTTGCGACAGCTATTCAAATCCTATTGTGATGACTGTGATATGAAACAGAACAAGTGTATCCCATTAATTTTTATTCCTGATTTTAAAAATATGAAATATGAAAAAGATTTTAATTTAAACTGTTGCAAAAGACAACACTGGGGAAAAAAAAGTCAAGCCCTTACAAGACCTAAGAACAAGTGGAAGAATGTTGCATGACATCCTTATTATGCCCAGAGCTATTTAAAAAGATACTATAGTTACTAGCAAGGATCTAGCTGCCACATTTTCTCTTTCAAAATCTGTATTTCAAAAATCTGTATTTTTTCTATACATTAGAGCATTAGAACTAAGTAAAAAAATAATCCAAGCTCAAACTTGCTGGACATGAACTTTTGAAAACTTCAGTTTGAGTTACAGATTTTGTAGCTTGAAGGAGTGCAAGAAATTGAGTAGCTTGAGACAGCATTTGCACACCATTAGTGTGTGCAGGAGTAGAACTTCTTTAAAAAAAAAAAAGGCAAACCAAACACAAAAAGTTAGTTGAAATACTAATGTTTTCAGAACTAATTACCAGATAAAATGAGTTTAAAATGTGATATAAGTGCTACGTTCTGCTCATGTTTTTCAGATGAGACCTTCTGTGATATCTAGGGTGATATGTGAATCATTAAAAAGGATTGGGAGCTATTTTATCACATGTGCTGACCATTACTTTGACATATAGACACAACATTAATAATGATTTTTAGATTTTGATAATAGATTTGGTTTTTGACTCATAACTACAGCTTTGTGTGGGAACTCTTCAATTTAACAGAATTGCATCAAAGCACTAGTCTCTAAACAGCTGCCTTGATAAAAATCCCCAAATTAGTACTTTTTTGTGATTATAGAAATGTGTGTTGGTTTTATGAAAACATGACAGAAACAGAAAATATATTTTAGACATACTAAGTAACTACTAAGCTGATAAAGCGGTAAGAATAAAAATATGACATTTAAGGCATAAACCCCCTTATAAATTCACTCTCACAGCTGGTGTAAAACTAGAGGCTTTAAATATATTAATTGCATATAATTTATTATGCTAATTTGTAATATTGGTATATGCATGTAAGTATACGAAGATATGCTCACATAATAATTCAACAATTTTCTTTTACCTGTCTCCAAACAGTGGTTGGTGGTTTTTTGAGATATTTGTTTGTTTGCTTGTTTTTGCTTGGTTTGGTTGTTTGGTTTTTATGCATCTGTAAAGAAGATTCAATGAGGGGCTTAAAATAACTTGATTTCATGCCCTCCATCTATTAGGTTTATGTGTCACATTTCAGAGTACTTTGAATCATTTAACATAAAATAATGGTACCTGCAACTTAATTTCCAGAAGCAGGCACAGAGACAAGTTTTCATGCTGAAATTGAAGAGCGTCCTATGTTCTCCATTTTCAAATGGAGATTTTCTACCACATTTTCCACCAATAATTTACTACGGTCTTCATTTTCAAAGATACTTGAATATTTCCAGTGCTTTACAAATGACTGAGAAAGCAATGGGAAAAGCAATATGCAGAAAAATAAAAATAAATCCTTAACCAAAACCCCCAGACTAAAGTTGTTCATTTTTATTCCATAAATGTGCAGAGAAATTATTCAGTTTACTACCATTCCTTTCCATAATCTTTCTTCCCTTAGCAAAAGAATCTAACATGTTAAGCAGAGAGTACTCCATATCCTGAATCTGTGTATTTTTGGGTTCCACTCCAGATATTTCAAGCCCTGCTTAAGTTGGACCCTTGTACATGGACCTGGAGGAACCAGTATGGGCCGCAGCAGGACTTCCCGGTAAACAGGCAGATTTGAGAAAATCACTGCTATTGACAGCAGGGGAGTCTATCCTCCACCAAACAGCATTCACTTACTTATTTCTAAGGCTGAATGCTATTGAACTTCTATCTCTTCAGGAAAGGAGGGGGAGGAAAGAATATTGACCTCCAAGATGGATATGTGGAAAATTTGCTGACCTATGACTTCATTACATACATCTTATGGAAGGAGAGCTCCCACTAACTTCAAGGGATTATTTTTTCGAGTAAGGATAATAAGCCCAGCACTTCATCACTGAATTTACATAGAAATGTGAAAACAATCAAGCAGATAATGCCAGGGAGCAGCGGGCCGACTGTGCAGCAGCAGAATATTATTTATAATACGAATGGCTGGATAACCACTAAGTGCAGTACTTCAACAGTAATTCATAATCTTATCTACTATGGAAATAGTTGACTGAAAGTTGGCTTTAGCAAGAACCTGCAGCGCAGTGCACAGTGACAGCACAAAGTTATTCACATAAAAAATTTAAACAGTGCAATCCCGCAACTAATTTAAGAAATGGCTTGATAACAATCATTTAAACCTAATTTAAGGTAAGTAATGAATGCTTTTGAATACTGAAATGCAAGCTATTCTGCTGTACAAGCAAAATAGCAGCTTAGTATGGGTCTTGTTCTCAAGTAGCAAAGGCAAGCAGCTACTCTATCAGCTCTTCTCGTCTAGCGAAATCAGTCTCTTGAAGTTTCATTTTAGAAATATGTGTGCTGCTGCACAAAAATTGACCTTAAGTTTCCATTATGAACTGTAGTTCTCACGTGTTTGTAACGTCACTATAAAAATATCCCTCCAGCAAGAAACTTGGCATTAAAGTTCTCAGTTTATAAAAGACTGTAGAAATATTACTTTCATTATTATTTTTCCAGATTAAATTTCCAAGGTGAAATTTCTTACTGATTTAAGACAAGTGTCTTATCACTGAACTGCTACTTTTAACAAATGTAAACTTGACAGTTGATTACTCTAGCATGAGTTTAATGACATTTGCAAGTCTTTGAATTAAGGAAAGCTATGGTAACAGAGTGAACAGTTATGATTAAGAAGTATTTTCCACTGACAAAATTAACCCTTCATGTTCTGTCTTAGAAAAATCCCCAAAATCAATAGCACTTTTTTCTTTTCTTTCAAATTAGGCAGTAGCAATTTAGCTTGCTGTGTGGTTTTTCCCCCCCTGCTTAGAAGTAATCCCCTGAATATGCCTCAGAATCCCAGCCACATCATCACCTACACCAACAATACCCCACGACAATCACAGTTTATGGGTACAATGCTGCAAACACTCAGGTGGAATTAACTTGGTGTGCATGAGTACCTCCACTGAAAGAAGCAGCCTACTCCTGCTCACTAGTTTATGCATTTGGCCCTCTTAAATGTCTCTTTCACAAGGACATTAGAGGGCTTAATAAATGAATTGCAAAAACTGTAGAATTTTGCAGTGATAGTACAGTTATTGCTTTTTCAAGCTAGCTCAAAACATGCGGATTCCATACTATATTATACAGACTTTTACCAATATCTATTAAAAGCTGTTTATTCTCAGCAGAATCTAATAAAATCATTAATTTCTATACAACTTTAGGCAGCCCAGCCTGAAAATACACTAAATAAACAACTTATTACTGGAAATTTAATGCTTTTTACCACCCCGGTATTTTCAAACACAGACATCTCAGCTCCAACAATATGCTGCAGTTTCTGTGCACCACTGACTCTGGCCTGGGAAGCTGCTGCAGCACTGACTTTCAGATGGATACATATCTGTAAGTCCTAGAAAGCTCTGAGCCGAGTACACTCAGCACCTCTGCAAACTAAACACCTCCCATGAGTATGTACATTGTAGAGGCTTAATCAAAGCAGGCACTGTACACCGAAATAAGTTTCTCTCCACGGTTATTTCACCATCGATTGTTACGAGGGCGAACTGCTGCCCACGATCAGCTTAGCTATGAATCAGTGTATCTGTCTTCTTCTGCCAATTATCTCTGCATAAATTCCAGAAAGATCCACTTTAAAGAAGGAAAAGCATGTCCAACTGTCACAGATTTCATCATTAAAAAAAAATTAACCTTGAAAAAAAAATCCGTGTGTATTAGAAATATTTTTCCCCCTGTAAACTCTTCCTAAAGAAGTCTGTATTTCATATACTCCGAAAGTCACAGAACAGATACCAGCTGTGCTGTAAATGCCCAGTTTGGCACTGGCAGGTAAAACACTCTCAGCTGAGTTTTAATATTGTGACTGAACTCTGCAACAGACACTAACTTTCTTTCATAAATACACCTGAAACAAGTAATTAATGGTAAATCCAAGTTCTTATCAACTTCTAATTGCAAATGGACAATAGAGGCAAGAAGGTGACATGAAAGGAATTTCACAGATACTCAAAATGAGTGCTATAACCCGTAATAGCCGAGTTACTCCAAGAATTGATAAAGCACGTGACAAAAGAAATGCACTGTTACTGTAAAAAGGCCAAAAGACAAGAGCATACTTACTGCAAATGCAATTTCAGTTCCACTCTGTTAGCAAGAGCACAAAGTCCTTTAACCTGATTACAGCTGTGCTGTGGTGCCTCTAATATTTGTCTTCTCTTCAGACTAAATACACAAGCTCCTCTTCTTAATCTAAATCCAATCACAAACCAGTCTTGCATATGCTCCACCCTTGCAATTACGTCTTGCTCTGGGTGATCATATTCCACGTCTTTCCTTCCCTACTCCCTTTCCATAGTGTAGCCCTTTTTATTCAGTGCTCTTCTGGGAACATTATCTCTCATCTACTAATCACATTAATTAGAAATTTTAGTTTTAGCATTTAAAAACACAAAACTAGTTTTGACAAATTTTACAATTCCAGGGGCAACAACAATGTAAAAGTAAACCACTTTTTCATCTGCCTCCGAATATATTTCCATTTTTAAAAGGCAAAAACAAAGGAAGAAATGTTACCCTCTTGCTTTCTGTAACAAGTTGAGAGTGTCCATTTGCAGAAGGACTCTCTTAATTTCATGTGCTAGTACACTGACTTCAAGAAAATATATCATTTTACTTTAATAGCTGAAAAACCAAGTGCACCAACATTTGCCAAGGACAGCACATATTTCACAATCTTCAGAATTACTGCACCCTGTTTTATTGTAAATAAAATTTTAATGCAAATAAAAGCAATAAAAAGAAAAGGTCTAATGCAACTGTAGTTTCTGCTAATTATGAATGTTATGTAATTTGCATGCTTACAGTAAAGGACAAGTGTGAGTCTGTGTGATTTCACAACACCAAGCCCAGCTCACAGTCTGGCTGGAAGAAACAAATGCAGCAATGGTATTTCACCAGGTCTGTATCATTAATAAAGCCAGTATAAATAAGCAGCCTTTCCAGTACATATTGCCTTTCTGTATTACCCTTTGTAGTCAAAAAATAGTTTGCCCCCATAGAAACATAGTGTTTACAATGCTGATTAGTTTTGAATGTACCTGCATGGAGCAGAATAATAAGGATACAAACCTTTCTGAGACATGTCTCAGGGGGAAGAACAGGAAGGTGACAACAAAGGCATGTTATGATATTAACAGAAAGTAAATTTTTTTCACAAAGCTGCCCAAGTTCCATGCAGTGCCCAGGACTGTTTTTCTCTGGAAAACTTGTTTTCCCTTTTTTTAATCACCTTGGGGTCTTTGACCATACAGTTTGAACTGACTTGAAAAGTAAAACAGGGGCAAAGGAAGGAGGGGCAGGGGAGAGGGGTGGTAGTGCAGCGGGGGACCGACAAAACCCAAACTATCGTGATTGGCATTTTCAGCATTTACATGGCTAAATTTGTATTGCCAAGCCAATTAGAGCTTTATTGGCCTGAATACTGAAATTACTTACTTATGCTTAGCAACCTTGCAAATGACAACCCTTGCTGCTCACAGTAAGGAAATCAATCTAAGGGCCTCTCAATGGATACAATACTGCCATTTATATATTTATTTTTTAAAGCTCAGGTTTCCAGTTCCACCAGTAAGTGCTCTCTCTGTAGACCAGTGATACTGTGGTGATATACACATGCATTGTATATCACAGCATAGCTCTAAATTGCAGGGGCAGACAGCAAGACAGATTAGTTTAATCTAGATTTTGGGTATGTAAAATTGCAAAGGATGGAATGGAAGCTGGTGAGTCAGGCTGTTGAGACCTCAAAATCATGGGAAAACATACTGTTAGGTGTTTTTTAGCCAGCTGTTTGCTGAATGCCCCTCCCCTTTTCCACTTATACCTGCTACTGTTTAAATCAAATACTAGCTGTTTACTTAAGAATGCATTGTGGGTTATTCATAAGAGAAAATTGTGAGTTCCACTACACTAACATACTTTTCTTTTTTTTTTTTTTTTCTTTTTTTAAAATTTTTATTTGTTATATAGACATGGGGTTGCTTGGTTGGGGTTTTTTTCTTTGGTTTTGATGATTGGATTTTCCTCTGTTTTTGAAATGTTTACCTAATGTTTGAGATCTCACTGTTTCCTCTGGACAGTCAGTTCCTCCAGTTGGTTTTTGTTTTGTTTTGTTTTTAAATTACTCACACAGCAATAGGGAAGAGAAAAAAACAAAACAAAACAGAACAGTAATATTTTTTTTTAAACCCTGTCCAGGAAACTGGGTTGTAAAACCACAAAATCTGGCAGGGTGTCAAAGCAGGGGAGAACATAACATATTTTTATATAAAGCTGAGCTTTTTTAAAAAAAGGAAAATGAACATACTTTGCTCAATTGAAACACAGGGGTTTGTAGAGGGAGTGGACAGGAACAAAGACTTGTGCTACAATATTTAGAAATAAAACCCTAAGGGAAGCAAATGTCACCATGGGACAAAAAATCCATTGATAGGATGAAATTGTCTTCCCTCTGAAACTTCACACATTCCACCTTTTCACCACTTTCCAGAGCACCCACATTTTTTTTTCCAGTATTTCAGTGTATCTGAAGTTGAAACTCTACGCTGCTTTTCATTTTTCCCACATTTTCCGTAGGGGCGGTTTGTTGGGAGCGTGCACTTCGCCGAGAGGGGTGTGGGCAGAGCAGAGTGCGCGGAGGCGCGGGCTGAGCTGAATGGCTGCGGAACAAGCTGCAGCCGGCAAGAGGCTGCCTGCGCGCCACGAGCCCACCTTCGCCGGCGGCCAGTGGGAGCCACGCGTGCCGCCCGCACTCCACCTGCGGAAAGTACTGCTGCTTGGCTTCCAAAAGCCATTGCCAAACTCCTTCTGTGCAACTCTCCTAGGAGAGCTCTGTCTGTTTACGTAAGAGAGACAGCCAAACATCCCTGGAACCTGGGAAACACTTCAATTAAATTTTTGTTATTTGTGGCTGAAACAGCTAAATTCAGTTGTAATTCAAAGTAATGCCCAATTTAAGATGCCACCTAACACCTACAGAATGATTTTGTCAAACTGTATTTTGCTGTTATTCATTTTCTACTGCATTTTCATTTATAAACTTTAATAAAAAGAAAATTAAAAAGCAATAAAGTGTCTAGAAACAAAAGTAAAATTTTGGTAATTGCTATGAAACAAACGCATATTTCTATTTCTCAGACAAAAACCTTCAGTAGTCCACAATTAGCTTATATTTGAACAATGCTCAAAGGTGTCCTTAAAGTACCATATTACAAAAGGCAGATAGAAGTACTGTTCACTGAAATGGATTTACTACTGAATATAAAGTAAGAAGAAAAACAATATTAGAAAAAAAAGTCAAGCATGGAGACTACAGGCTCAAATAAAATCTCTGCATTTTTCGACATTAACTTTGATGCTAATTTCCCAGCTATATTAGCTTACCGATTCAATTTCATAATTAAATTATATAATGTGACACTTCAAAAAACACATTAGGTGAATATCACAAGCATTTTAATTCAGCATAAGAGAGCTTGACCATGTATTTAAAAATAGTTGTTGCTCCTGATACACTGCTGCTCTGGAAAAAATGCTACAGTGAATCTAACTATGAATCAAATTTCCCCAATTACACAAATCAAAAAATACATAGAAAAATTCCTATGCAGCACATTTTTAAATACAGATTTTAATACCTCTTGAATGGAGTAAAAAGAGAAATTACTGTTCAGATGTCTGATACAGACATTTTTTGCACATTTGCAGCTTCATCAAAACTTGCAAACAAACTGTGCTTTGCAGAACAAAGTAGCAGGAACTGATGAAAAAATGCAAATACAGTTTTGCACTACTTTTCTGACAGGTGTGCATGTAATGCTATGCTGTACTGGAAAATTTGTAAATCCATATGATCACTTTAAGAACAAGCAGTACAGCATTTTAAAGAAAATACATTGAACGGAGACTTGCAACAGGTGATGAATTCTGACAGAACAGATCTGACTAAACTGACTTCAGGCTAAAACTTCTGAAGAGGACATCAGAGAACCATCGTGTAACAACAAAGTTAAAGAAACAGAAATAATAAAAAATAGGTGACAAGTTATTTCTGACAATATTAACATCAAAAAAGTTTTTGTTTTGAACATTAATCATGACTTTATTTTTCATTATGCTACATGGACTATCTGAACCAGACTTGTTCACAGTTTTTAGAAACTAGGGAATCTGAGCTGCAACTGCCTTGCTTTGTGCTAGATTTATACATTAAGCATTTCAGACAAAACAAACTTGATTTTAGCAGCAGTACTTGTTGAGACAGAATTCCCACAGATTTCAGTGAAACTCATCAGCAAGGATTGTAGGGTGGAGCACACAACACCTTCTGAGTAATCACTTTAAAACACACACACTGTGATAATTTAAATTTATTTTGACATTTTATATTCTTTGGTTAACTTTAAACTTTCAGTGCAATGCTGAAACATGAAAACATTAAAGAGCGTGACATAAAACATAGTGCTGCAGGGAACAAACTTGCTCAAATTTGGTAGAAGTCAACACATTATGCACTCCCAAACACCTTGTTCACAGATTTTATTATTGATGTCTCCTGCACACTGTGTCAATTCTTATTCGGTCATACCAAATGTACTGGTATGGGTCTAATTTTATATATAGGAATAAAAAGGTTTCAAAATAATATATATGTGTGCAGAGCAGCACAAAATTATGGAACTTATGTGCCAATAAAGTGATGAAATTCAGTAGTTATATTTTCCAACTACAACACAAAGGTTTTTAGAAACCAGCAGGAAGCTGCTATGGAATCTAAACCCAGAAAGCACATAACCAATGCATAAGAAGCATGTATTATCAAAGCTTTTTCTGATGTATGTTTTGATCACTGGAGATCTGCCAAAAAAACTTGTTCTAGTAAATTGACTTAGATATCCCTAAATGCTTTAGAGACATGATTTGTGGTCATGAAGGTAAATAGACATATGCTAAGCCTTGACTTCAGCGATTGGAAATAGCCAGATTTGCATGAGGAAACTGTGAAAACAGGAACTTTGAAAGGCTTACAATTTACATCTCAGCTATAAAACCAAAATGTAATGTACTGTTACAATAATTAATCACATGAGGAAAATTAGAGGGTTTTACTTATACTTTGAAGCCAGTCCTGATGCCTTTACATACCCATATCTCCAATATTTTTGCTTGTGCAGCAGTGGCAGAGTGGGATCTTCTCCAATTTTTGTACTATTCCTTATTGGAATTAGGAGCAAATTCAGACAGACAGATGAGCCCCCTGTAAGCTGTGTGAATCTTGGCTTCTGAGTTAAAGAAATTATGTTCACAGTGTCTATTCTATGTACTTTCAGCTTTGTAAAAGGATAAATGTACTTTTGGCATATCTTGCATGCAAAAAAAGATTTACCAAATGGGAGAGAGGAACGCTTAACTATTTATAGTTTCTCTCTGAAGAAAGGCAACACCAAAACCCAACCAAACCAATCAAAAAACCAAAGAGATAGCTAGATGAAATTAGCTTAGTTGCCTTGGTTCATTCCCTACTGGAAAAGCCATCCATATGGCAAAAGCTGCCCTTACAACTGTCAGCATTGAAAGACATGGGATTGAATGAGTATGGAAATTGAATTACACCCTCCCGCCCTGTAGATGGTCCTTATGGATGAGTGCACCCGAGTGTGTTAGAAGGCAGCACCACTCCTGTCCATGATGCATCTGTTCCCAGGACACAATCCTTCAGACTGCAGCTTTCTCAGTATGGCACTGTTCAAGGAGATAAATACCATTTTTTAAAAAATCTCTCTTTGAAGCAGCAATTTAAGGTAAACATCTATTTGCAACAGACATTTGCAATAGGAACTCTCATTGCAGGCTCCTACTAATCTGATTTGTGCATGATTTTGTTTCCACTCAGGAAGCTTAAATTAATTTAGCTGTTCCTGAACAGTGTTCCTACAGAAAGACGAAGTATCCAGTAGATCACAACTACAGTTCCTAGTTCTACAGCCACATGTGCTACACATTTGCTAGTTAGGGTACGCTGAAAATTTGTTTGCATTAGCTTAGGAATTACACAAGGGATTTGTACTACTACAGTGTTATCCAATCACATTCAGTTTTTAGACTTGTATAGATTGCGTAGAGACTGAAAAGTGAAAGAATTCAGATCCTCGTGTGTCATGTGTGCCAAATTGCCATCTGCGAGAAAGTATCTGGTGTATTCCCCACACTGATGAGACTCTGCCATTAACGCATCCCAACACTGAGAAGTCTGATGTGTTTTCCTACTATTGTCTGCTTTCAAGTTCTACATTTAATAGCAGTGACAATGAATATACTAATAATTAATACATTATTATTGTTACTATGATTCTGTCAACTTTCAGTCCAGGGCTACTTTTAATTTTAGAAGAAGTGGTTGGTAATTCATCTTGTGCATAGAAGACATCATTTTGTGAGTAACAAGTCAGGACAGAAACAATGATCAAAAATGTCAAAAAAGATAATCTATGAAGCACAAGCTAAAGTATCACAATGTTTTTGAGAGACTTTGAAAACAGTTTTTGAATAAAGACACTTCTTCCCTCTAGCTCTTCCACAGTTACATGGAGGACTCCATTAAGAAAACTAGAAAATCAAGACACATGACTCTGTTAAATTTCTGAATTCTAGGACTTTTGCTGTTCCTTCCAAAATGGAAGGTAAATACTGACATCCAAATTAAAACAACGGATTAAGATAGTCAAAATCACTGATCGAAGGATGTCTAATTAGATTAATAACTCAGTTCAGAGGGTTGAGTCTGTTCCTTGTAGCTTGCCACTCCTGCTATACACATGAGGGCAGGTATCATGAGATAACCCACAAACAAACAGTCTACTAGCAGGATACAAAGAGATGCTTTGTTCTTATGCAAAAATTCATGGCATGACTACTGCATTGTTAGCACTCTCTTTTCGAGAAAAGACAACTAGATGTTTCTATCACTTTGAGAAAAACAGCCCTGGGGAATGGCCAAGTACCCTCACCATAATCATCATCTTGAGTTGAACTGCTTGCTGCTTCTAGCTGATACATCGAAGTTCTCCTTGCTGGTGTTTAATTTAAATTCACAAATTGCTATCTATGGATGACAAGCAATGCCACCACACACACACACACACACACACACTCTCTCCTGACCGCCACTCCCTCCTCTCATGTTCTTTGCAGCTTTCTCTTTAAAACAAAAATTCAACACACAGCTCAGGAAATACTGTAAGATGAAGCTGGCTGCACTCCTAGAAATAAAAAATTAAAGTTTCAGTAAAAACTGGCATCTCCCTGTAAATTACACTTTAAACAAACAGGAAAAGATACTATTACCTAATGTCTGAAAATTCAGAGAATATATTCATTCATGGGAAATACTTCTGCAAGTGGCACGAGCTAAAACTGCTTCCTCTGTTTATTACACAGTAATCAAGATATCCAGGTATCTTTTTAACCTGTGCCTTCCTGGAAATAGTACATTTTTCCTTTTATCAAGGAAAGAGAACATTGTCTTGGTGTAGGTAATGTTACTAACACAAAAACATGTTCAACAAGACAGAATTGGACACTGTGCTTTTACAGAGGCATGATATAGCAGTTTCCAGTGTGATCCCAAAGAGTTCCTGATTTCCAATTAGGGTAACTAGTCAAATTTGTGCAACGAGATAAAAACATCATATCCTCTATGCTTTCAACTGTATTTTCAGAGAAATAACTTCATTTGCAAGCAAAAGATCCAGAATTCATTCATTGCAAATCTCAGTGAGTAATTTAATCCCATGACAATCACGTCATCTTTCAGATCATTCAAATCATGTGGCTATGACTGTAAATGCAGGGTTTGTGGCCAGACCAAAACACCGACAGGATCAAAGAAACAATATAAAAATGACCCAACGAGGGCAACTTTACATGCTGTGCCTATACAGTTAGCCTACTGCTTCCATGGCTATGGTTTTCTCTCCATGTCAAAGTTGTATCAGGCTTCATGACACCTGAAGTTAACAGAAGTTTCCTTCTCAGAAAAATAAGCCACAATAATCCCAACATTAGCTCAAAGGGAAGTACTATCATGTTGCTTTATGTCACAGTAAAACTATTTTATTTCTAAGACAACTAAGAGCCGCAGAAACCTTCTGCACAATGGAAACATACAGTCAGATCTTTTTCTTGCACTGTATTACTGTGGTGAAGAGAAGGAAGGGTTTCTGCTCTTAGGAGCCTGTTTACAGGACAGCTGGCACAGCCCTGCACATCCTACCCGCAAGGGATCTCCTTCCAAGAAGCATAGATCTGGTGAACAGAACTGACACTTTAGGCAAAGCCTCAGTTCTAATTTTAAAACTAAAGCTGGACCCTAATGGAAATTAAAACCTCTCTGCTCTGACTCGGCTTGATCTGACATTTGTGTGGCTTACACAGACCGGTAATGAGTATTCATTAAGCCCATTAAGACACTAGTTGGCAGCCAATACATAGATACAAGCCTAGGAAGCAAGGACAGTCTTTATCTAGTTGAAGATGTCCCTGCCCATGGCAGGAGGGTGCACTAGATGACCTTTAAAGGTCTGTTCCAACCTAAACCATTTGGTGACTCTATGATTTTCCAAAGGACCACAAATTTTACTTAGCACTGTATGTATAACTCCAACCTCTGTACTATAAGCCCACTGACTACTGCATTCTAGCTCCCTTTTGTTGCAGCAGCATATTCAGCAGAAATAGAAAGCACAGTTAGGGTTAGGCCACATTAACTTGCTAAAATTAGGCTCAAAAGCATCTCTTTCTGGATGACTTCTGCGACTGCAATTCTTGTATGAGTCAGCAGCCAGATAAGCAGGTATTAATTTAGCAACCAAATCACTCCAGAATACATGAAACCAAGTCCCTGTTTTCTGTTAGCTCAGGCTCAGCTGCCCTTCCTGTTACTTCTGAGCTGTGATTGTGAACACAAAACCAGAGGAGGTTCTTTAAAAGTGGCCATGCCTGTCTACAGTCCTTTCCTGCCACCCTTGAACATGGTTCTATATGACTCTGTTATCTCTGTGTAAAGATAACCAAACAAAAGCTACATTTGTGTGTTCATTCAAACCATAGAATGTTAACAGGTTGGAATGAACCTTAAAGATCATCTGGTCCTCAGTGCCTTGTGCCACAGGCGGGACACACCTCCCACTAGACCAGGGTTGCTCAGAGCTCCATCCAACCTGACCTTAAACACTGCCAGGGCTGGGGCATCCACATTCTTCCTGGGCAACCTGTTCCAGTGTCTCATCACCCTCACAGTAAAGAATTTCTTCCTACTATCTAACCTAATTTCCCCCTCTTTCAATTTGTATTCATTACTCCTTGTCTAATTTTACATGGGTCAAACACAAATCGTTCATGCTACATTACAAAACTGTGCCCTCAGAACACCACACATTTAGCAAACAGCATTATTTAAGGGATTGTAGATTCAGAAATGCATTGATACATCCAAATATGATCAACAGTAGTCAAAAGCACAGAAGTGTTACTTTCTACATGGGTGTTAGGCTGAGGGAGAAACCCCAAACCTGAAACACCTAACAGTTTTAACCTGGATTCTGAAAAGAAGTATAACCATAGTGTTCTCTTATTTTGCAACACGGTGAGAATATTCTGCATGGTATTCCTTACTTTTAATGATAAAAAAAACAGTGATACTTGTTTCAATCTCTGAAAGAGAAGTCTACTCGTCAGCTCAACAGTCTCATAATAATTGAGAAAAACTCTTTCAGGAATGTCCACAACTCAGAGTCTGAAAAGGCTGCAACCTTTATATTTTATTTGATGACAATACTGCAGGACTTATATAAAATATAAGTTTTAAAATAGAAGCAAATCAGGAGCTAAAGAAGATATTTTAAAATATTCAGTAATGCTCTTCCATGACTTGATATATTTCCAGGTTGACTTCTGACCTTGTCATGGTGCTCAAAGACTTAGAGAGAAGCTTGAAAGAAAAGAGCAGAAACAAAGAGATTTTATGCACTCCCCTGAAGGCAATTTGCCTCTCCTTTTCTTTTCCTTAAATAAACCCTGTCTGCAAACTAGAGCCATGATTTTTAATACCTCTTGAAAGTAGCCAGAAATAGATTCAGCTTCAGGATTACATGGTGGGAAGAGAGGAAAAGAAGTACTGTGAGCTACTAAGACTGCCAATAAAACCTTTTTTTAGAAGTCTTTTTTTTAAAGGTCCTTTTTTTTTTTTTTTTTTTTTTAAGCTATGGAAACTTTGTAATTCTGACTGAATCAGGTTTGGCCATTCATTTGCTAATAGCAACTACTATTTGTTTGAACCAGCAGTAAAAAAGCAGGGGTCTGGCCCATTGCAACTGCACTTTGACAAAAAATAATTAAGAGGTTACTTATATTTTCATACTGACCAGTCTAAATGTGTCTAAAAGAACCATAACATTCACTTGATGCTGCAGACATCTCTCGATGGGGCAACTTTCCTTATCATGAGGCCAACACAAATGCACAGTTGCCCCTCTCAACTATGTTGCCATCTCTCATGGACAACCACACAGCCAGTGGATCATCAAGCTCTTGAAGTTCTGGGTGGGCACAAGGACCTACTCCACTGCAGCATCTGCTATAAATGCTGTCTCCTTGCCTTCCTGAAACAGTCATAGGACATGGTGGAGCTTGTGTCCCCTGTAACAGCCAGCTCCATGTGAACGTGAGTTTCTTCTAATGAGACTGAAACAGCAGCAATTTTGATTGGATGCGTGATTCACTGTGTAAGTAAAGAATTAAGAGTTTAGGAAAAACATGAGTGTACTTGAAATTATTTTAAAATATTCATATCTTCCCAAAGTATTAAACCGCTATTTTGAAAGCTGATAAACACAGCCCTCTCCTCTTTGTTTCTAGAACAAAAGGACTATATTCAAAGTTACCATACTCAACTATCCATCAGCCCCTCCTGACAACTTTCCAACACGGCTTAGTCATGATGACTTAGATAAGGCAGCACCAAAATCAGCAAGTTCTAAGTTTACACTAATTTCAGTTATTGAAAATAGAAAAAGAAGATTCATGCATAAAGCAAACCATACTCTCCTCTCATTCCACTATAAAAGGACACAGCAACAAAACCAACAAGAAACAAGTCTGGTTTAGTCAACAACAGTGTATAATCTGAGCACTATAATTAATTTCAAAACCAGCAAGTTTTGATACATAATGCAGTCAAGTGTCCATAAAACTCATACAACAAAGCACATTCAAGAACACAAGGAGATGCTGATTTCTAGTGTCAACCTGGAATCTATTAACCACTCCAGATGCAAGAGGCTCCACTGCCAGCTCTCTTGGGCCACCACACCTGTCATGGGGTAGAATTTCAGGTGCAACACCCCACGCATCATGAAAATCAAAACCAATCCCCTTTTCTCAAGCAGAAAATAATTTTACAGAAGATCCATTTACCAGCCACTACCTTACCACTGGGATAGTCACAGGCCAATATTTCACAGTGTCATTTGAAGACAGCAGAGAACAGGTTAGGCTTCTGTCCTCAAGTTCTAGCATGACCATATTCAGCACAAAAAAAAAAAAAAATCCCTTCTCCATTATAAAGAAAGAGTCAAAGACATTGGGAAAACCCTGGTGTTTTTTGTCAGCCCAAGCAACACTGAAAAAAACAGAAGACTTTATTTTTGTTGTTGTTGTTGTTGGTTGGGGTTTTTTGATTTTTGACAGATGGAAGGAGACCAAAACCAAACTGAGGGGGTTCCTACATTTGTAGCAAGAAGAACTCTAAAGTATGGAATAAAATGGAAGTTGTTTCCCATAGTCATTGCTGATAGTAGGTCATTGACATAAAACTGCATTTTGTGTCAGTAACATAGAAAGGGACAAAGAAATAATTCAGGAATGGGTCTTCATGCTTTGACATCAGAACAGAGCTGGAACTACAAAACACTGTTTAACAGTTAAGCTCTGGACAGGAGTGTTTTCCCAGTGCTTAAATTCTAACAGATCAGTATTCAAAGCACTTTTTCCACACTCTCTTTCATGGACATTTTCTATGCAAAAAGAGGTTTGAAATAATACACATCAGCCAAACCATAACAAGTTGCACATGGGGAAAGAAAAAGCCATAGAATAAATAGAGTAATAATGTGCTATTCAATGTCTAGGGCAAAGGAACACAAGCCATGAAAATACAGTGTCTATCTCACACGAACAACTACCTTAGGCATTTTTAAAAATTCTTGGGCCATACTTGCAAAGTGATCAATAATCAAACTACAATTTTTTTTTCCCCTTTTACCTTCATACAACATTATGACATGAAAAAAGGTCACAGATCATTCACTTACAACTAAGGTGCATTTCAGGATGGCATCACTACTCACTGACTCCCTATGTCACAGAGGATCTGTTATGTTTTATCATGGCAGAAAGTACACCTAAAAAGAGTAAATTTAAATACCCAGTAGATCCTTTGGTCAGACAGAACTCACTGCTTTAGCACAGACCCTACGACCAAAGTCCTCTGACATTAATGCAAAAAGTGCACTATTACAGCTAGTTAAACAATTGCGTGGTTTGCTGCCTTTTTTGTTTAATTTAAAAAAAAAGTAAAAAAGAGAAATTGAAGCAAGAAAATATTGCTGTCTTGGTACATTTTCTGTTAAGAGGACAAAGAGCTTCTCCCAGAATTTAACTTGGATGTAGTGTTTCCTCCTAGTTTCCCTCGCTTTAAAGAAACCAGGTAACAACACAAATAGGGACAATGGTGATTTATACAATGCTGCAGCCATTAACCCTCACCTAAGCACTGGGGAAACAGATTCTACCAAATATTCTTCATGGGAGATGCTGGGGTTGCATCACACACCTCTCAAGAGAATCAATCCCAATAGTGCAGCTAGGTGCAGACCCCTGCCAACTCCTGCCAACACCACTGCTTCGATTCAGTTCAGGCATGAGGAAAGCACTCGCCTCATCCTATCCTATGCCACCACAATTGAAGTATAATTTTTCCATTAATTTTTCTACTCATTCCCCTACCCACCCACCCCAGTAAGCTCTGTCTAAAATCAAAGTCCCAAACCCAAGTATTCAGCAAAAGTTTTCACATTTTCCCCAGAAGTTTCTGCTCTGAGCCTTACTACTCAAAACATATGCTAACTATACTTGAGCACAGTAGCACCATACTCTGAGGTGTAATCTAAATCCCTCCTACACCACCAATTACATAAAGTTTTATTTATGTCCCAGCTTGAAGGGTGGACATGAGCTGAGACAGATTTCACATGTGCCACAACGATGCCATTCTGCTGTGCACATGCTGGATTCTACCACAGAGATCACTGGCTGTTGATTGCAGTTGAAGAGATGTCTGAGTTTTTTCTGCTGAACATCAAAGTCCCTGACATCTTGCAACTAGACTATGAAGTTTTAGTAGACAGCTGAAACACTGCTTTAGGGTAAAATAAAGAGTTATTGTTGTCTAAATACATCAGTTAATGTTCAGACCACAGCACAAACAGACTTTTTAGGCATATTCTGGCTATTTATACAAAGCAAATAAAGAGTTAGCTTAGATGCCAAAAAAGTTGCCAGGGAATCCAGGGAATCATGAAAGGAGCTAAAATTAACAATGACTGTTCTTTGCAGGAGAGATCATGGGATAATGACAAGATCATGCAACTTCTAAGCAACATGCTTTATTTCAATATAGTAGTACGTGCCTGAGCTTAAGAGGTGGTGTGAACATTGAGTATATTTAAATACCTACTTGTCTTCTTGAATGTACTTGTGTTAAAATGCTCAGGGCTGTACTTTTGTTCCACCTAACCTCCAAGTCCCTTCCAGGGCTGAAATCAATGTTACTTGGAAAATGGACACAGCAAATACTTTTTAAAACAATGTCCATAAATAAATCAATGGATATCTGCATTTTCTGCCTTTTCTTCCTTCTTAGGAAACCACTGTTTCACAATGGAAAATTTTATGATGTACTGAGCTACTCTGTAGGCTCAGTTCTACATTGTCTTTAGCTCCCACCAATTGAAGAATTAAGATTCAGATTCTCTGAATTAATTCTTCAATTAAGATACAGATTCTCAGTGTATGAAAGACTTTGGATTACCTGAACACAAAACAGAAACACTGATGCCATTGCTGCTGCGGTCAGGCAAGCAATGTTACCCAGCGTACACTTGCAAAACTGGCTATAAATCTGGCATCAATCCAAAACCAACATGCTTAAGATGTAGTGAAATAGGTGCACTGCACAAGTGTGTGTTGT
The DNA here is from genome assembly GCF_965178545.1 of Coloeus monedula. Classification (NCBI taxonomy): domain Eukaryota; kingdom Metazoa; phylum Chordata; class Aves; order Passeriformes; family Corvidae; genus Coloeus; species Coloeus monedula. The sequence goes on along the minus strand of NC_138822.1, from coordinate 46,075,725 downwards.
GAAAAGTCTTAATGGGCATTGTAAAGTTTCTTTTTTTCCTGTTGAAACTTTTCAGAAATTAAGAAAGGACTATATTAACATCTCCTATCCTAAAGCTTATTTTTGAGTGAGATAGTTTCACTGTAGTATTCAAAAGCAGTTCACATAAGACAGTCTTTCACATTCCATTTTTTGAAGAAAAAGAATTCTTCACATCTGATCAATACAAATTTTAAGATGTGCACTGCAAAGCAGAGTGAGGAAGGGTATATACCTCCCAACAGCAAATACATTGGCACCATCTCACTTCTAAAATCACGAACTAATATCCAACCACAGTATTTTACAACACCAAATTAAAAGTTGCTTGTTACTTTGCATTTACCCAATGGCTCTCTCCACTAGATAGTTCAGGCTTCTCTCACTATCCCCACCAGAGATCAAACTGTTTTTCAGACAATCACTTGAACGCATTGAACAGGAATTGAGTAAAAATTTTAAGATTTAGGTTCGAGATTGACTTTTTCTATGTATTTTACTCTTAGAGGCTATTACAGGTCACTCTTTGTGATATGGAAAATATTGCCAAACTCCATGGTAAAAGCTGAAAATCTTCCAGTGCAGGATGCGACACACCACCACATGCAATAGCTCTTAGAACAGATGCAGCTACTCCATAAAACAGCACCAGGCATTACCAAGGTTCTTCCTGCACTCCTGCAGAGGCACTGTATTCCCTCATTTGCAAGAAGGGGAGTAATCTGTAGCCTCTTTTGTTTCTCCCAGTGACTTTAGAAATCAGAGCCTGGTCTTTGAAGGACACACCTTCATCAGCTAGAATGAAGTTGATACTGTACACAGGGTGTAAAATAAAACAACAAAGATCACCATGATTGCACAGCCTCTTGGCCTTGCAAAGCAATGAAAATTCTGCACTCAGAATCTGCCAGCTGACATCACTACAGGGTGCTTCTGTGATGAATGCAAGGATTGATTTAAAGCAGCCATTTTTCACACCTTATGTGCATATTACAAGGGAGAAAAATATTAGGACAGAGAGGCAAAGAGACAAAACAGTAAGAAAGAGAACAAAAGAAAACAGCCAACAGAAACAAACAGAGGGACAGATCATGACTGCAAACCCCAAATCTTTTTTACATTTTGTGTGCCTATCAGATCCTCAGAGAATGAAAGGATTGGAAAGTGACATAACACCTCCTTTCTGATGCTCCTTTCTCCCTTTTTCTAAAGAATTTATTGGTTCATACCATAGAAGAACACAGTGAGGGCTGGGGGAAGCTAATCAAACAACTTATTTTGCCAAGTTCTGTAAGGAAATTTGGAAGGACGATTCATGAAAGAATGGCCTGTAAGCTCTAACAAGTGGAAAGTTTGCTAACATGGAAAATACTATGAAAAATTACCCAGGGGGCAGCTAATAGAACGAGTTCAGCTTACTCAAATGGTCACTGACCTATTCTTGCTGACAGCTGCAACATCCATGACAGCCAGAGATGGGCCTCTTGAAGATAAAAACCTTCAAAGTTACGATGCATGTAGGCACATACCACCCATATGCATATATGTACCTTGCAGCAAAATACTTCGAGAAAAACATTATTTTCTTCCTTATCTACAAGATGCCAGAGAAAGGTGTGAATAAGCATCAGAAAAATCTTGTAACAGAGTTAATGCACTTACCAACCATGAGAATGAAGATTTTTCTATACTTTAAGGCTGTGCACAATGTCAAACAGAAGCTGCTTCACAGGCCACTGCACTTTCAGGTGGAACAAGAGAGATCATCACAACTTGCTCTGCCTACACAGATAATGCAAAACTTCTATATTGCTGCTATGACGGGATGTCAGTTGTTTTACCCAAAGTCACTAAGAATATTGTCTTGGCTCAGTCTCTTCTTCTTTTTCATCATATGCCAAAGTTCATGGCAGGGAAAGAGAGACTGGTAAAATTTAGTAAGATTAATATAGAAACATCCCTGTCTGATCAGGCTTCTCCCAAAGAGGAAATTAAGTAAAATAAGCTATGCTTGTCACAGCATTTTTAGCTATACATCAGTAAACTAGGTGAATCAAGAAGAAATTGAAAAATAAATTATTTCTGTTTACTTCTAGGCAAGTTTAAAAAATTGGTTCTTCTTCATTACCAATGTATAATTCATCCTAACTAATGACGCACACACAGCATATTTGACTGCTGCCAACTACTAGACTATGAGAGAAGTAATGTACCTAAATAAGCTGGGATGAGTTTCCACCTGTGTTTTAAAATAGTGTGTAAGACAGACCAAAAAAAATACTTCTGTCTAGTTAATAGTATTATTCACATGCACTCTGTGGGAGAGGCCAAGCAGCATCTTCTGAAATTGGCTCAGGAGTCTTAGTCCAGTATGGAGACAGCAAGCACGACTACTAAAATGACTGGACAACCTGAGTGGAGTTCAACACTAGCTTTGTCTAAACGAATATAGGACAGTCAGTATAACTTAACTTCGAGGAAAACAAAAGACAAAACCAGTCTTTTTCAGAATGCTGAAAGAACAGCCCACACACCTCTGATATGACTTTCCTTAAGACTTTTATCCACAAATAAAAACTAGGAAATATGTTACTGGCAGATTTTGTATTCCCTTCAATCCCCTTGAAAGTTATTTCAACAGTTAGCCCTAGATCTTGATTGATCTAAAAACCTCATTAGAATGTATTTACTACCTTTGCATTTGTCCTGTCATACACAGCTTTGCCTGATCACATTATGTTATCCTATTTGAAAGCGTGAAAAAGCAAGATACATCAAGAAGTCTTGTTCATACCACACTGCAGTGAAACAAGAGCACTGAGTTGCTAACATCACAATAAACAGAACTGTATGTTCCCTTTATACGGCTGTGCATGCAGTAACTGCAGTGCAATACAACTGTGGTTACAACGCCAAGAATTTTGAATGATCTCCAGTACTCATATTTGAAAAAAGCTCTTTATTTTTATGCTCACATAGATCATTCCTGGAAAAGTACTACAATGTGCAGGAGAGAATGGATAGGTCTTTGAGGCTGGAAGATAAAACCAGTTAATGTATGGCCAACCAGCCCATTAAAGGGCAGAGGTCTACAGATCATACACTGGAAATGAGCACACTGTGTGTTTATGTTGAGTCATTTGTAGAAAACCTAAGGGGAATTAGTTTGCCTAAAGGCATTCAGTTCATCAGCATCAAAAGGAGAAACTGACTTGCACATCCTGTTTCCTGCTTATGAGCTGCACCCAACACCCTACTTGTCCCTTTGACACTACTGTATGAGAACGATACATGCTCACACAAGCAAGAGGTTTGCTCCATCACAATGGAGCATCATGGAGCCAAACTGTGTTGTTCCAGAAGTGTAACAGGCCATGAAGTCCATGTTTCTCCTCAATGTGTATCCTGTGGTTGATTGTCAACTCTGAAGTTTATTCAGATAACTTCTAGGACAGAGAGAGATTTACAGAGATTCCCTGTGTCGAACAAATCACAAGCTCTATTTCAATGTCATGATTTACTGACTCTCCTTCCTCTATCTAGCTAGTGTTTACTGTATTAGTTGTCTTTGACATCTGTCTTTCTTCCATACTTGATTAAAATAAGCCAGATTACTAGAGAAAACATATGGGGGTAAACACATATACACTGAAATTAGCTTTAAGTGAGCATATGTTATAGGCAACAAGACTAAAATAATCTTGATCCTTTCAGGAGGTGAAAGACAGCAACCATAAAATCTCTGAGGAGCAACTATTAATACCACAGTATCACAAGCCCAGCCCCTGCAGCTACCAAAGGAATTTCCTGGAAGCTGATCAGCTTTCTTCCTCTTCTCTGAAATCAGATGGGAATGTCCTTGAAGTAAATATATCACTGTAGGAAATTATAACTAAGGAAAAGGGTAAAAGGTAAGGAAGAATAACATGTAATTTTAGATAAAACCCTCAGTGTAAGTGACTTACATTGCCATTCAAAGCAACGTAGTGGTAGAGCACTCAATTTTCATATCTAACCTCTTCTCTGGTAGCAGTGCTAGAGAAGTGTGATGACAGTCCAGTGCCTGGACTTTAGCAGGAACGACAGAAAAACCTGTGCGGCACTAGGATAACTTCGCAAGTCAATTGAAGCACAAATGACCAGCTATTCACATTTCTATGCCTTAGAGGATCTTAAGCTGAACATAGACAGCAACTCCAGGGGCTGTAAGATCATGCCTTGGCACCCTGTATTGTGCATGCAATGCCAACCTGCCTGAAAAAGGGAGGAATATGAAACGTGGAAAATTATCTGGCAGTTAGTATTCAGCAGCTCAAAAGAAGAGAATTGGAATAAGTCACCCTTAATAACAAGATTACTACTCAGTTAATGCAAATCTTTCTAAAAACAAGAAAAAAAAACCACAACAAACCCCCCCCCCCCCCAAAACAAAACAAAACAAAATAATCAAAACAACAAAATCCCAGAAAACCCCTGTGAACAAAACCCCTGAGATCTATCCACTGGTAACATACAAATGAGATTGTACTAGGTCAAATAAAAAAATTAATAAAAATACTGATTTGAGCATGTATTAACAATTTTAGAGGAACTAGGTCCTTCTAGATTGGTGAAATATCTTGGCTAACAGTCAGTGGTGAACCATCAATGAACAGAGATATTTGCAGAGAGGATCCATGAGGTCATTCACACAACTCTTCCACTCAGAAGTGGGAAACCTCACAAGACTTTTACACAGGGCTGCCTATTTCACTGAGGGCCATCATCCAGTTAAGGATGCAGAAAACCCATAGTTTCCTCTCCCAAGCTTACACAGAGCTGCACTGTTTCATCTGAAAAAGGTAAAGCCCAGAGGAACCTCCCGGACACCCATGAAAGTTCCTTCATTGTAAGTAACAACAGCCACGACAAAATAAACATGATGGCAGAAGAACTCTTGAGTCATTGTCTCAACAGTCAGCAGAAGAAAACTTGTTAAAAAACATCTTTACACCAAATTTCATTTTTGTGAAAGCAAAGTACTGACCCTATCTGTATAGAACTATGAAAAGTAGTGCAAATCACTATTTCTCCAGCCATGTTATGGCAATGTGGCTGACCAAACCCATCCTCTGTTATCCTTCACTATTCTCTCTAATCTGATCTTTCCAAGATCATTAAATGAAGTGGTATTGCTGCGCTGTGGAAGCAGATCTAGACACTACTGGGTGCAGCCATTCTATCTATACATATTGTACAGGGTCTCAGGACAATTTACATTCCTTACAAGTACTCACTGTAATTTGAAAGGCACAAATACTGAACCTGAAGTGAACTGCTGGAGAGGCTCAGTCACTTTCCTATTTATGCAGCTGAATGTCTCTAAAAAGTAAAACAATAGCTAATGTATTTGGGCACTAAATTACTTGTTTGACAATTATTTGTCATGCCACTGTTGTATGAACATTCATGTAGGTGAACTAAAACAATCACGAAACTATTGAGCTTCTATGTAAACTGTTGCAGAGCACCAGTTCTGTATTGCTTTATGCCAGTACAGTATGACTGCAGGTTACATGAAGTTTATACGAGTTCAGATTTTCATTAGAGAAAATATATGTAGTGGCATTTATTTTAAACTAGTATAGATTCATTCTAAGAGTACGTGTGGCTTTTTGTTAGTTGGAGTATTGTATTCTAGCTTCATTTGAGCTTATAAAACATGGAACCACTGAAGTTAAATACAGCATGGGACTAAAAGAAATGCTTCCTTCAAAACATATAATACTTCTCCATCACAGCTGACGGACATACGTTTTACTCAGGTTCTCAAGTCTACACTCTGAACTCAAAAGTAAACTTAAACCAACAAAAAATAATTTAAAATATCAGATCTGCTAACATTAGTTCAGTGGCTTCATTCCCAGAACAATATTTGTGTGTGTACTACATTTGTAAAAATTTCCAGTAATTTCAGCTAAATCTGAACTCCTCACTCCTTTGGTCTTTCACCCCACTTGACAAACTGCAAACTACTGTGGACATGGGCATCACATGCCTGTGATGAGCTTGCTTAAGGACTAAACCCTCTGAAAAGCACATTGCTACAGAACTATGCTGCCTACGTTGATTTGAAACTGGCCCAATATTACACTGTCTAACTGATCAACAAAAGGCAAAAAAAGGTCTGGACTAGAAAATCTGCTTTTACTCTTTTGGGAACTCTGCTTCACAGAAGCATGCAGCAGTCTCCGCTTTGTGCTCCTATGTGCAGAACCCTGGTACACACAAAAATGTAAAGTGAAGATAGAGCTTCTTGACTCAAAAAACCAGAATTTGTTGAATCTTGAATAGATTATGGTTTATGGTTTTAATCACCCTCTTTTTCTTCTTCTTTTTCTCCTTTTCATAAAGGTCATCATTTGGAAACAAAATGAGTATCTTCTGACTGACATTTAAGCAGAAGGAGTGGTCCAATTGGCACATTAAAATATTACCAAGTTATCATCAATCCTTGACAGACAAATGCCTGCTAATTTCCTATGAAAACCTACCATCAATAATGTGTATTGATGATTGACAATGAGGTATTTGTAGCTTTTCACTGTCCTGTGGATCAGATAAGAAAACTTCAGTTTTGTGATAGTTTGCAGACAGAACATATGAAAGAACACATTTTTGAATTTTTCTTAAAATTTCAGCCTGAAGTCATGTCATTTATCAACCTGATCACTTCAAAGCATATAAATTGGTAACAGAGGGACTCAAAAACATATTTAAAAGCTTCCAGCTCCAGTCTTTTAGCATTAGTTGCAGTGAGGAGCTTCAACATATTCCATGCTAGCATGATACTCTGAAGAATTACTATGGCTTGTTCACAGTAAAAGGGATCAGGTGAGGAGATCATGGCAGGCTGGCTCTTGTGTGTCTTCAGTCAGCAAAGAGAAAGGCAGACAATGCCCATACCCTCAGCATAGCCTCATGCACCTAAGGACCTGGCCTTCGACTCGATGATTAACATTCGAACCATCTGAGCTGTGGGATGCCTCCACACACTCTTGGGAAAAGCCTGCTGAAACCCTAGCATACCACTGGAGAAAGAGCAAGCAGGCTGCAAGTGAAGCTCTGCCCACACCCGAGCATGTGAACCTCAACAGGCAGGGAGCCAGGACAGCTGGTAAGGACATCAGATGGGGAGGAAGGAAGGCTTTTGTAGGTGTCAAGTACATTTGCACTGTAGAGCAACCCACCTTTTCAGAATTAAAGCCACATCCTCTTCTGTCACAGACCCAAATGTGTTTGGTCTTCCTCAAGCCTAGCTTACTTTGCTGAGATATTGATGGCACAGAAAGACATGATTCTTGAATAGGACCAAGCAAGGACTTAACAGGAATTAATCGCACTTTCCCAACAAGGTCAAAAAAGCAGCACTGTCAAATTTCTGTTTAAAACCACCTCTTTCAAACTAAAAAATAAGTTATAATGAAACCAATTTAAAGTGTACAGTTATATTTCTTAAAACACAGCACTTCTTTATGGTTTTGAGAGCAGGGGAGAAAGCCAAATCATATATGCACACACACTACATGCTGTGCCTTCTTTAAGAACATAAATAAGATCTCAGAGAAAGCTTCCCCCAGTCTGAGAGGCCATCAAAATTTGACAAGAGCTTTTTGTCAATCCCATTTCACTACTATAGTTACATTTCTTTAGGAAAGGTACATTTCTTGTACCATATGCCCTTCCAGCATTTTGGTTTCACATACACATTTTGTCTTCTTAAACAATAGCTTCAGACTTGTATTTTTCCACTGTAAACTGACACCAAACCTAAACCTGCCCCATAACTATTCAAGGACACGTAGGCACAAAAAAAAAATACTGTCCTCCTAAGCAGGCTGGGTGTGGTATTTGAGTGTCGTACATTCCTTCAGTTAATTGAACATTGTATCTCTCTTTTCAAAGGTTCAGTAAACAAACGGCTTGGCAAAAAGGTATTGAGATATTTGAAATAGGTATTCCTGGCTTATAACTTTTATTTCAAGTATGCCATTAATACATATGCTGATACACAATAGAATTTCTGATACTGTAAGCAAGCATTTTCCTTTAGAAGGAAGTGAAAGAAAAATCAGAAAGTAAGGTACGACCAAAAAATCTAAGAACTTAGCTGTGAGCCAAAATGAAGATCTGTATGTACAGGTTTAGTAACCTCAGTGAATCATCACAAAATTGAGACTGATATCAATACAAAGTAACAGAAGTTCCTTCTATGTATGCCTTTTTTTTTTCTCCTTTCTGCAGAAGACCCATTTGTTGCAATTTTCAACAAATTTATACATTTGTATCAACTCTTAGATACTTTTAAACTCATATTTTTCTGCATTCATGGATTTTCCCCTCAAAACTTAGGGCAGTCTGCTTTTCAGTTGAAAGAGAAGCAAATTTTGAGAGCAACAGAAAAGAACACGATAGAGAAGGTTAATTTCAGGTAAGTGCAGTTGGCCCAGGTGACCCAATTTCACAACAATATGAATGCAAATAACATATTTGCATATGGCAGTAATGAGAGCCCCACGTGCTGCAGCTCTCCATAGCCAGCCCTACTCTCTCATAAGCCATCACATGACAGGCAGGGATTGTGAACATAAAATATTCTCTGTGCTAAAATGTCAGCCAGCCTGGTCCAGGCTTCAAACTGCAGGAATGTTTGCCTGCCTATTGTGCTGAAGAAGGTGTTTCCTTAATATTTCTACTGTAAATGGTCAGTGAGGAACGCACTCCATGATCCACAGAATGCTCACTGTGTCCCTTCGTTTGGGCAGCACAGCCCATCTCCCAGAACTATTGGTTTGTTAATTCATTTGGTACAAGTAGTTCAGGAACTTGGAATAAAGTCTCCATACTCCTGAAACTCTACTACCAAATTTAATATCAGAGAAAAAAAATTAACACTACTATTAAAAAGAAATTGAAAAGTTCCACTGGCCACAACAGGAGGGAAAACTAAAGCTTTACAGAAAGAATGTGTCAACAACAGAGCAGGAGCGGTTTATGTCCCGTTCCCTGAAGGTACTAGCTCATTTCTTCACATTACACCTTAAAGGCTAGCTCATTCCTTCCATGAGCTACCATGTTGGTGTGAGCAGAATAAACGGGAGTCTTATTCACGGTCACGAGGCTCCTTGCTGCTCTCTGATGTCAGCACAGAAGGTCAGCTGCATAAATACCGGGCAACCGAAGCTGCACTGTTATGACCAGACATCCTGTTTGCTGTGAATTCTATTTTTAATATTTTTATAATGTTAATAATGGGAACTCCCAGTTTAACCAATGTGCTTTTTGTCATAATTTATCCTGCACTTAATCAAAACTCGCTTTATCAAAGATCCAGGTGTGTACAGATTCTGGTTTTTACTGTCAGTTTTAATCTGTCTTTCCCTCCCACACTCCTTGCTCCTGCATTTCAGGAGTTTTTAAGATTTCTCAGAAGCAAAGATAGAGGCTTTTGTAAAGATTTTAAAAGATACCCTGTTACCTAATATTAAAGCAGTGTAGTCAAATAACATTTTAATATTTGGCTTCTGCATGGGAACCAAGACATTAGAAAAAACCACAAACCTCAAAACATTTTATACAGAAATTTTCTTGAACTAGCCAGGAGGCTGTGAAGGCTGGGAATTGCTGCGCACCTTCAACACCAGTAGGGTGTTCCATCTGGGACAAAGCCTTTCTTACCATTTTCTTTCCCTGAAAACTTCCAGTGTGGATCCCACCTGAATTCAGGTTCACATCCCATACTGACTTTCCTTAAACTGTTTCTTTCTTCTCTTTGAGGTACAAAACAGGCATCTCTCACCACCCTCCCCCATTTACTTATGGTGTGACTGCATATTCACTACTTCTTAGTAGACCTTCTTTTACACACACTTCAAGGTCAGCAGCTCCTGCTGAAAGGCAGTCAGCTGTCTCTTGTCCTCCCCCAGTTTACCAACCATCATGTCAACTGACCTATCAATGGTTTTAATTTTAAAAGAGCTTTTTGACTGAGCATTCACCTTGACTGACACAACCTCAGTCCTTGTACCTCTCTCAGTTCAAACGCACCTTCTCCCCCTGTAGTGACTGCAGATTTCCAGGACAAATGTTACACATTAAAAAACAAACTATAGAAGAAACAAAGACCCACAACAACAACAACACTGAAACAAAAATCCCAGAGTAAAAAGTGAAAAACTAGATCTTCTTTCTTTCCAGGGGGAGTGCCCTTAAAGTCTGCAAAAATACAAGGCTGAGAGAGCAAATGTCAACTCAGAACCTCAGATGCGATACATATCTTCAAACCTATCCTACCCTGGTTTTTGCTGACACAATCAAAAAATATTTTAAGCAATACAACTCTCTTGTTAGCTCTTTTAGGAGGCATTCTTACTGAGAATGAGTATTTTGGCTTTCCTCACCCAAAACACTCGGCGACCTTTAGATATTGCTAATTTTTAGCTATTGCCAATCTTGTCCATACTTAAGGAACAAAAGCCTCTGTACAGATACTGCTCTCCCCAGAAACTCAGTACAAATTACCAAAACTGTCAGCACACTGCTGTAAAAGCATTTAATCTGGGTAAACATTTAAGAGTTGTTCTATTGCCATTTGGATAAAGAAAAATAATAAACAAATAACCCCCCCAAACAAACAAACAAGAAAACCACAAAAAAAACCCCACAAACAAAAACTATTCTAGAACAGCCTACTTTGTAACAGGAAGGCCTACTTCAAAAGCATTAGCCCTCAGAAGATTCCTTTAGCATCTAAAATGACTGGGAGAGCTACTGGATGAAACTAAAATATGTCCTGATTTTTTTGCCACATTTAATCTCCACTTCCAAGCTGTGATGCTGTTTTTATTATAGACTTTGAGTGAAGATAGCTACATGAGGTTTCATTCATATTTGAGCTAAAATGAATCCATCACATTCTTAATATAATTTCAGTTTCATCATTTTCTATGCATCCAAATATGCTTAAAATCCTTCATCACATTAAACAGGCATAGTCATGAAGAATCAGGTCTCTGCAGTTTATGTAACATGACAACATTGTCTTCCACAAGAACATATGCATAATGGTAAGAAGAGACAGAAGGACAAGCGTATCTGTAGTAGTATGGAGTTGCTCCATACAAAAAAATATATTTGCTTCCCATTGATTTAATTAAACATCACAAAACAAGCAGACATTAACCATCTCCTTTTTTTTCCACAGGCAAACCAGAAACACCTGAGCATAACAGAGGTTTAGATCAGGTAAAGCACAGGTACTCATTACAGTAGCATATCCATAAACATTCCCAGGTTAGAAATGGATTTTCACTCTCATGATAGCCTTTTTTTGCAAAGGAAAGGAGGAAATACAAGGTTGCTGAAACTAAAATTTTCCCTAAAAAATAAAGAGGAAAATGGTAAGGAACCAATGTGGAAATATTGACAGATGGGATATGATGCAAGACAGGAAAGGAAAATAAAAGGACTGCATTTGCCATGTGGAGAGCCTGACTTCATGATTATATCACCCTATCTTTCATTTCCCTCTAGGCACTCAGTGATGGTAATTCTGACATCAGCAAGTGATTAATCCAGCAGGAACCATGTAGAACACTCAAGCATAGATGGATAACTGCCATAATTTTAAACACTGTTTAATCATACATCAATCCAAACTTGTCAAATACACAGTTATTTTCAAAGCACAGCACAATTTTGAACTGGGGGAAAAAAAAAAAAATGTGGCATTTGAGGGGTCAATTCAATGTTTAATAGAGGTGGAGTGGCATGGGACAATGTTTATGCCATGATTCTCATTCCTGCTATGACCCAAAACACTAGCAAAAATCTCTGCAGCACCCTGCCATAAAGAATAACAGCAACATTGATATAAATATGGCCATGGAAATGAATAGCAAGTACTTTTGGTCACTGCTACACCACAGAAGATGTTTGCCAAAGTATTTTAAAGTATTGTAAAAATACAACTGAACTGAAAAAACTCAAAACCAACCCCCAAAACATTGTCTGGTTGAAATACATGGAATAGTTGTGTGAAATTTCAGGTGTTTAGAAAAAAAAGGGGAAGCCCTTTTTTGAGGTGAAATCGTCAAACAAGGGTAACTCGCACAAACAAGTTTGAGGGAGGGGTGTTTTTTATTTTAAACTTATAAAGGCTATCTTTCTATCTATGACCCTTCAAGTCTATAAGTAAGAGCCCTTTGTATCCTGGATACATTTTTGACCAGTGATTGCATCCCTGTTGCCTGTTTTGTCAGTCACATGCCTCATAAAAACTTCACAAATAATTCTTGTCTTGTAACCATGCCTAATTTAATATGAAAGTCAGACTTTCAGCTCAAACCCTCAGGGAAACTCAGCTGGAATTACGGTAAATCTTTGCCAGTGCTTTGGAAAGAGTCTGCATTGCAAAACACCCAGCCAGTCCACTGTTAACTAAGCCAAGATGGCAATAAATTCAATAAACTGGGAAAAGAAAAGGCACTTGCACTCTAAGTTAGCTTCCAGAATAGGAAGGACATCTTTGACTGGACATTCCCTTCATATATCTTTTAATTCCCATCCCCCAACTCCTAACATTAAAATCAAATGCAATGTAAGTAGGCAAATTCTCCCTACCTGTTACTTAAAGCAGAGTTACTTCTGTGTCCTGTTCTGTAGTGCTTCACAGGCCACTAGTGGGGTTGTTTGTAGAACTCCCACAGAAACAGAACCCAGAAGGGGAAAATGCTGGTACTTGCTGGGGAGGTTGAACATAAACCAAAAACCTTGAGCTTTAACTCTCCTTCTAGAATAATAGAACCACAGATCACTCTGAACTAGAAGGGGCTCACAACGACCAAGTCCAGTCCCTGACCCTGCACAGCACCAGCCCCAGGAGTCACACCATGTGCCCGAGAGCATTGTTCAAACGCTTCTTGAACTCTGTCAGCCTCAGCGCTGTGACCTGGGGAGCCTGTTCCAGTGCCCAACCACCCTCTGGGTGAAGAATCTTTTTCTAATATCCAACCTAAACCTCCCTGACACAACTTCAGCCCATTCTCTTGGTTCCCATCACTTGGCATCACAGAGAAGAGATCAGTGTCTGCCCCTCCTATTCCCCTCACAAGGAAGTTGTAACTGCAATGAGGTCTCCCCTCAGTCTCCTCATCTCCAGGCTGAACAGACCAGGTGCCCTCAGCTGCTCCTCATACAGCAAAACTGCCCCCAGCACTCGAGGTGAGGCCGCCCCAGTGCAAAGCAGAGCTGGACAATGCCCCCCTTGCCCAGCTCGCAATGCTGTGCCTGATGCACCCCAGGAGAGGGTTGGCCCTCCTGGACAACCTATCCTTTCCTTTCTACCTTTCCTATGCCTGTCTAGATCTCCTCAGACAACATGTGCGCAGCAATGAGCATTGTGAAATCTCAAGGATTCGTGTTGGTAATAATTGGTCATTTCACATATCGTGACTTTGAAACGTATTAAAATTTTAAATGTAATTAGAATCACAATAATGAAGGTGATGGCATATTGATCCAACTTCTCCCATTTTCCAGTTTTTCCTCTGTGTAACTAATACTGAGCTATTCTGTTGGGAGGTTTATTTAGTAACTGAGTAATCCAGAGTTCATGTTTCAGCATCCACAATCAGATTTTTATAAACTTTAACAGACACTCACAATGTTCTGGCCAAGTAAAACTCACTACTCTTCAAAAGTAACTTTTCCATAGCAGATTTGTTGAATGACAAGAGATTTTTATTTTGTCATAAAGAGACATTTTTATAGCACTTTGTGCATTTGACTTATTCTACATTTTGAGGTACTAGAAACATTCAGATCAAGATGACTTGAGAAAAGCTGAAAAGCCCCAGCTTTTCACTGATGAAAGGAATATAGTCAAACAGTGAGCATATGATTTGGAAACATCAAGTAGCATTGCACCACAGATATAGGTTTGACAGTGAAAAGCTTATGTGTAGCCCAAAGAACACAATTCCCTTACTTACATCAGTCATTGCTCTAACACCAGCAACAACAAACAAAAACTCCATGAACTCTCACATTTACCAAACCCAGCACGTTTTACAAATACTAACTTAGTGTCACAAGTAACAGAACACTTAGATAAGAGTATTTTTAGCTTTCAAAGATGAAGAACTTGAAACTGCTTACCCTCTCTACATAGCACAGCTCATTTGTGTGGTAGAAGAAAGGATAACAAGATTCAGTAATTCAGCAGCCTGTGCATGGTTAAGGCAACATCTCTGTACAAGTTTCACAGATTTTAATGCTGTAAATGGCACAAGAAGCAATGGTAGGTGCTAGGGCAACGCACTGATGCACTCAATTTCTTTTTATTTTAGAAAAAGGGACACATCAACTAAAACAGCAGCAGCTCCATGATGGAGGTGTAAAGATACATTGGGAGCAATAGCTCACTTCTCAGCTGAATACGTAAATGGAAAATAAGATACAAGCTAAGAAGGAAACCAGAATTACTGACTCCTAACAGCTCAGCCATCTTTCTGTCACAGCAAATGTGATGTCATAAAGGCAACACAATTACAAAGCAAGAAAGTGACCTTTTACACAATCTTACACATGCTCTTTTACACATGCAGAGTAGACAGCAATAAATCAAACCATTTTGTGGTTTAGGCACACTATGAGAAAAATCATGGATACATTGGATAGCACTTTCTTCTATACCCAAACATTTAATATATGAAAATCCAATGTAAAGTGAAGTTTCTGAGTACTTTATTTAAAAAAACAAAAAAACAAAAAAACAACACAGGCATCAAAATGAAACCAAAAATTTCAAACATATGGCACTATGAAGAGTAAACAGTACTGCTTTCAGGCCTAGCCAAGGGATTACTGTTACATAGGGAAATCAAGGTTGACTTTTAAAAATCTAAAAATAATTCTAAGAATGCTTCCTGTCTCAATGCTTTGGACAAGAGAAAACAAATGAAAAGACTTAGTGTCTACATGCCATCTAGGTCATTGGTATTACACAACCTTCCTTTTTAAAAACACTTCAAACAAATTCCTATATGGGATATTCACAGGCTTTAACTGATTAAAAACAAGTGCAAGATATGAAATACCCTCTGGAAGTATAAAATGGGTTATTTTCAGAAAAAGTCCCTGTCCTCCTGATGAAGCAAAAGAAAATCTGATAGTCTGACCAGATACTTTCAATTAAATATAACTCATTAAATATTTACTTATATGCCACTTTATACCAGAAGGCTGGATAGCTACACAAGACATTCACACAAGAAACTTAACTCTACATTTCTGTCTCATGTAGTTGTGAAGCAACACACACCACTATAGCAATACACCTCTGTAGCAAAGGATTATGCATGCTATTTTCTTTATCATAGATTCCAGCTCTGTACTACCTCCAAGTTAATACAACAGGAACAGACTTGCCATCATACCTCTTTCTGTGCTGTGAAGACACAACACACAGGCACATTTCTGACTTCTGGCTGTTACCATGCCCTCTAACACCTTACCACACCATGCCTGAATATTTTACAATCAGAATTTTTTGCACTGAAAAAACCCATGATTTAGCAAGCTTTTATTAATTATTCTATTCTCCTTTTATGTTAAAGGTAACAGGCTGCATACCCACATTCAAACAGTCAAAGGCAAAAAAGGTAAATAGTTGCCCATTAAATTATTATTTTTTAAAATAGACTTAAAGCCAACACCTATAATTGATACTTAAAATCTAAAATCACTATAGCTGTAATTCATTACTAGAAAGTATGTTCTATTACAATATAAATATAGATTAAATGAATCCTCCCATGCTCAAGATCATCTTTTCAACTACACTGCTATATGCACTGAGCCTTTCATAGTATTGGGGAAATGAAGTCACAGCCCTACCTTCTGTTCTGATCTATGCTGCGGGTTAAAATATCTGTATATATATCTGTATTAAAATACCTGTATATATTTTGGTGCAGACAGGACTAACTGCTTCATGGAAGAATGTGTGGCTCAATTCTTATCTATAATATAGACAGCCTCAACTGAAGGTTTGTGTTGGGCCAAAAAACTTGACTTCATTTCCTTGCTGTGCCCAACTTCTTAAGTATCTGCAGACAAGCTATCTATTATCTGCAGACAAGCTATCCATGCTTTGGATTATGATCTGTAAAATCAAAATAAACATTCTAATTTCAGTTTTGAAGGACAGAGAATTTTAAGAGATGTTACATATTTTTGAGGTATCGCATGCAATGGTAAGTAGGTCCTTATATAAAAAGTACTTGGCAATTGTTTAGTAGAAGACATTTTGTAAACACTGAAGTGCATTAAAACTGTACCTTAAAAGATACTAGGTAGTATCTTTTGAGATGTCTTGAATCTCTCAGCTACTTTTATGCAACTCTGAGCTGCTTTAAAATTAGGAGCAATGCATATAGTACAGACAAGCATTTTGTTGTCAGGTACATCTCCTCTCCTGTGATAAACAAGCATAGTAGTTTTTCAAATAAGAGCAAATGTTTAATTCCTTGAAAAAATATTACACATTACAAAATAAGGGTGTGTATTAAAACAAAAGTATGGCATATTAATTATATTGACTGGGAAGGGATTCAAAATGCACCTTCCTTTCACATATTCCCTTCTATAAAACCAGGTAAGCTGAAATCACCTTCCCCGGCTTCCCAAACTCTTCAAGCAATCACTTGTCCTAAATATGAATATCTGTGTTGCTTATGTTCCACAATGGATAAAATTCAATTTTTTTTACTTCCTTCTGGAAGCATTTGAAAACCTAGGAGGTTTACTCAAGGTAACACTTGCTGTCAAAAAATAGGCCATATTTATCAAGCCACAATGAAGGTAAATTTGGGTGATAAACTGAGAATTCCATCTTGTGTGAACTGGCATACACTTAGAAGGGAACCTACTTTTGCTTTAACAAGCAAGAGAGGAGAGAGGAAATTGCAGGACATGAAAGGAAACTGAGCATTAGACAAATTAAAAAGGAAACTGAGCTTTAGACAAATTAATTCTACAGTTATTGTCTCTCAAATATTACCTGCCCTCTCCCAAAGGTGTCATCTACGCTGTAAGATATAGATGTACAGATGAATAGATATATTTAAAAATATTAACAAACATCTCCCAGTAGAAAACTCTCTGTGCAATAAGGAGAAATCAAATCTCTTCAATGAGGAAGTGGTCACTTGGAAAATAGATCTTGAGAATGGATGACTAAGACCTGGTTCAGCAAAGCATTTTAATATATTAATAGCTTCACCATGTTTGTCAGAAGTACAGCCAAAACACAAAGAAATCGAGTTAAACAAAAACAAGACAACCATAGTTACTGCATAACTGGCACTACACGTCATCTTTTACTTTGAAATAAACAGGATCTTGAGCATGGAAACATTTAATACTCTCTTGCTGTATTTCATTTCCTTTTGAAATATGGATGAGGGAACATAAGAAAAACCTTCATCAGTCTTCCATGCTAAGTCTTAAGACCCTTTTTTTTTTCAGGTATTTCTACTATGAGTGAAGAAGGAAACCAGCTGTAAGGCAAATTCATTACATGGTGTCCAGCACATTTAGAGCATGCAGCCTGAAGAGTATGTAGAATACAGTACATAAAACCAAAACATTAAATTTTTTAATAAGCAAAAGTAATGAAATCCAATTTCAACAAGGAACTTGCGTCTCATGACCAGACCATCTCAGATGCTCAAAGTGGCAACAAAAATGGTACCTGTGGTTGCGACAGTCATATCATCTTCCTCCTTACACATCTATTAGGATTACCAGAAATGATGGCGCTCACATATCTGCACTGCTTTTTTGTGGGCTTTCCCCACAGCATCTCTACAGGAACATGCTTGATTTAGAGCTCTCACAACTTTAATTGAAAATGCCCAATGGATGCCTTAATTTAAGGCAGAAAAGAGAAAAATATATCCAGAGCAACATAATTGCCTAATTGCCTTTTCATCAGCTATTTTTCCAGGTAAAAATAAAAGCTTTTCTTGAAAAATCATTATGACCTCTAACACATGAGGACAAAAAATCTTGTATTTAATTAAGCAAATTGTCACTGGCAATAATTTTTTTATATAACTATGGAAAATTTAAGCGTATATATAAAAATATAACTATATATATATATAAATATATATATATATATAAATATATGGTAATGTTGAGAAGTAGTCTAGTTTCAAATGGTGGTATAGGTTTCACAAAACCTGCACGTGAAGCATCTGATGAGGTGAGTTAGACAATTGTGATCAGTCACAAAGTTTGTGCCCATAGGAAAAGTGACACAAGAAAATACATGCAGCACAGACCAAATGAGGACAGTACAATTTACATACCTTTAAAAATTCAATCCTGTCAATTTAGTTAAAGCAAAAAAGAATGTATTTGCTTTCAGCTGTGAGCTACCTTCCTGCTCCAAAAGAGCTTCTTAGGGGACTCTAGCGGGAGGAGAGAACGACAGTATTTTAAGTTGTACCCGCGACTACTTTTAGTACTGTGGCCATGAAAAAGCAGATTAAGAACTACCAAAACCTTTTTAACAGGTTTTCTACAAGGCCTAGCCTTTACCTTTTGTGGTCATACATTTTTTTAAATAACAATGTCTGCACTTACAGACTAGTATACATGTGCTTTTACTATACAGCATGTGAACATAATCCAAACTGAAAATATACATACAATGAGGACAATAGCTAACACCAGTCATTAAAAAATAGTTAAGTCTATTTCTGACAATGTGTAGTAAATATAAGACTGAAATAAAGCACACATTTGAGCCAGCAGACCAATAAACCTCCTTCTGAGTCATTATACTCAATCACATCAAGAAGAACCTGGGAGATTTAAATCAAGTAGATTATTCAGCTGGCATGCACAAGTGTATATTCTCAGCTAATAAAAAAATCCATAGGAAAAATCTGTAGGAGAAAACTTATGGAGCGTTTGAATGTAGTGTACTACTTTCTTCCAAATGTGGTATGCTGTTCAGTTGGAAATGCCCTGAAAGGGACAGCCTTCTCTCTACTCCCAAAACTC
Source organism: Coloeus monedula (assembly GCF_965178545.1). Taxonomy (NCBI): domain Eukaryota; kingdom Metazoa; phylum Chordata; class Aves; order Passeriformes; family Corvidae; genus Coloeus; species Coloeus monedula. The sequence goes on along the minus strand of NC_138822.1, from coordinate 46,056,591 downwards.
ACTACATCACCACTCAGAATTCACTGCATAAACACTGGTGGGGGCATACATTTGAGAAGTATTAAAAACAATCAAATGCTTTTTGTGCTTGGGGTATTTTTTCTATTTTGGAATGAATAAAACTGTTCTCACTTTTTCCATTTCCTGTTTTATTAAAGACAAAACTTTTTTTATAAGTTAAGGTATGAATGATCATGTTTCAGTCACCAAAAATAGGGGTTTATAACTAGAAACAACACCAGACTGAAAAAGTTAGTGGCAGTAGTCAATCCCAATAATGTAGTATATCTAGATAGCATCACATGATAACATACAGAAACATCACCTTATGAAAATGCCTCCAGTGAACTGACAGCCAAACAGTGCTACATCACAAACGTGTAACTAGATCTTCCTACAAATCAAATTAAATAAACCTGTCTATTAAAACTGCCTTTTTATGACTTTCTGGACAAACCTCATGTTTTACAACAAAGTGGCATTAATCTACCATTGCTCAGGATGGTTGCTTGCTTGGATAACTACAATTAATGGTGATGCAAATATCTGCCATCTTTAAACTATTTCGACACATAGACATGCTGGCCTGAGATCTCCTAATTTAGAAATGGTCATCTCAGAGTCAGAAAGGGAGCAGAAGCATTAGCATATGCATGGTAATAAGTTGCTTCATTGATCTTGATTGATCATTGAAAATGTGGCCTAATGAGAACATTCACTCTTTGACAAGTTAGCATCCATCTGGGAGGCTCAATATGAAATGTAATACAACAATTCCTTGCTAAGAGAGATGGGTGCTATTAAAAAGAAAACCATGATCCTGGCATACCACTACTGCAAATAAGATACAGCTGATACTGTGGTCAGAACTGGACTATTAAAAAAATATATTGCTAAACCAAAAATTTCACTCTTGTTTGTTGGGGTTTTTTTGCACACATAGTATTTTCTTATTCTATTAAATGTTTCTTAAGTGAATTCTGAAGCAGCACTATCCTGTAAAAACAATAGTTCTTTAGAACTGCACAATTAAAAAGTTTCCAAACAGTTCACAATTACAGATATTCTTACAGGGATGGAGAACTAAATACTAAAAATGCTTAGTTCCAATGGCCTGAAATTATATTCATATGTACTCAGAAAAAAAGCGTTTAAATGACAGAGTCTATTTCCCAGGCAGCTTAACAACATTTACTGCAAATCATATCTTGTACATGAGCTGGATAAAATTTTTGATTCAAATTTCTGAATGAGAAAGGAATTAAATGTTTTCTGTAATCACTGAAGGCCAGCTTACAGGGCTGCTAGAAAGTTCTGTGAAATTAACAGTATTTGGTACAGCAAATAACACCACTGAAGCCTCTCTGAATAACAGTTTAGGACTTTTCACCATGTTTCTTTTAGCTGTTAAATGCACAAGCAGTGTACAAGCTCAAGAGATTATTTCATATTTCATCTTTGCTTTGATCCTTAGTTTGGTGGATTCAAGTAAAAATACTCATTCTGAGAAACAAAAAATACATGCTAATAAAAGACTTACTATAATTTTTATGCATTATATGTTAACAGTCTTTACTTGAATTAGCAGAAGCACACCATTCTGAATAAATCTTCTAGTTAACTAAGAGCTCTTTTATACCACACTGTATTTTATCAGTATTTTTAATGAGACTTCAAAATATTTTCTACATACAGTATAACAAGACAACGAATTTCAGAGAATTACAAGGTTTGTTTCTTGTGTTTCACTTATATTGGTGAATTCGTTGTTAAAGGACAAAGACTTACAGCATTTAGCTTTTAGCATATATATCACAACTGGTTTGGGTTTTCTATTTTTTTATAAGAAACGTTTAACAGCTATATCAACAAAGTCATTTTTGCTCAGGTTATTAACAGAGCTTAAATACTGACAACTGTAAATCTCTGGAGTCACACGAAGGATCAATAGCAACAACCAATAGGAAAAAAATCAAAGACAGTCACATTGCTAGTAAAACTAGCAGATGAACTTTAAATACAAGAAAACAGTATTTCTGAGAAAGCAGCAGAAATTATTCTGGAAAAGTTGAATCACTCCCCAAAGTTTCAGTATACAATCAAACTAAAACTGAAACAGTCAAATGCAATTTTGATCATTTGCAGGAAACATGTTCCTTATCTAGTGTGTATATATATGCAAACATATTTCTGTATTTTTCCTAAATCCTGTGTATCCTTGCAATCTCATCTGGTAACACTATTTATACCACTGGAATATTTTCAAATAAGCTTTTATGTTTAAACACTGAATGTCATGTAAAAGTGAATTCGTCCTCTAATGAAAAGATGTTTCTCCACAAATTCTACAGTAGACACAGATCGCATGCCACAATTCCACTAGTCTGACTGAAAGATCATTTTCTTCTGCCTAACACATATAGGATAATGGCATCTTTTTTTCCAAGCAGACACAGTCAACCATTAAAACAAACGTCATCATCATCATAACACCACCACCTAACAGTTCTATCATAGTCTTCATTATACAACAACGCTTATTTTAACCAAGTAACTCCTATCAACTCTGTTACACCTTCTCTAAATTTCAAACATGAACACCATTCTATATTGATACACATACTGACTGCTAAATGTGCTGACCAGATAAAGGACAACATGAAGTGACAGCATAATATTAAATGAGGAGTAAAAAATGTACAAAAATAGAAAGGATGGCAAAAGTAGAAATGCAAAGGGTGAATGTGTTTAAACTTGTGTATATGTGCACATACTGTAAGAAGAGTAGCTACAGAGAACTATAAGCAGAAAACACAGTGAGCAAAAGGTAACTTTTTTTCAGTTTTTCAACTTCTTTTGCCATTTTTTTTCAAACAGATAGAGTGATTGAAAGTAAATAGAAAGGAGTGAACAGTACTGAAGATAAACAAATGAGTCAAAAGAAGACAGGAAAAGACACAAGATGTGAAAAAGAAGTAGTAAACAAAAAAATTGGCATAAAAGGTGTTAAGAAAATATAAGAAGTTTCAGAGATAGAACAGCAACAAGGTTAGAAATTTTAAAAAGCTTAAAAACAGATGAAAAAAACCCAAATAAAGAAGAAGAGCAGAAGTATGAGAACCCACAGCTATTCGGCTAGAAGTCTTTCTCACCCATCAATTCTGTCCCACTGCTGCAATCCACCGTGTGGATCCACACTGGAAAGCAGCCCCACACCTTTCTACACAAGCTTCCCCACTGGTTCTCCTTGAGCACAGTTCACATTACAGTCATGTAGTTTTTATCCAGCACATGATATCCTCAAATGTTTTTTAAATACTTGTAAGTGTATGTAAAGTCAGCTCCTACAAACTTAACTGTTTAGAAGGCAACTTTTTCCAAGAAGCAATTCCCCAGCAGTTGTCAGCAACCGAATTCCTTCACAATTCTGTTTCACTTATTCCATACAGTTATCTTTCTGTCCTAAATTTTGTACTTGGATGCAGCACTTGCTTTGATTTGGTGGTGTCTCAGTATAGCAAAGTCATCCACCCTGTATTAGAAACTTCCTATCAGTAAGAAGAAAAATGATAGATGAAAATCGGACAGCACAGGCACATGAAAGCTTAGAGGAAAACCCAACAGCACAGGCACATGAAGGCTTAGAGGAAAACCCCAACAGCACAGGCATGAAAGTTTAGAAGCTACATATAAAAAGTTAGTGCTTGTTTGGAAAGCTTAGAAGCTACATTTAATAAGGTGGTGTTTGTTTTGAAAAGATAAGTAAGATCAAAGCAAAGCTCAGTTTTCTAGATGTAGCAAAATCCATCAGTATCTTTATTTTAATCACAGTTGTTATATGAGCTGGTACCAACTCTTTGACTTCTCTGTTTATTATTGCTTGCCTTCTCACCTCCCTCTTCTCATTCCACACCTTTATTTCTACTTCTCTACTATCTTCCAGGTTGCCCTACTTTTCCATTACATGCTTTTCTCTTTCTTGTTCTCTTGTTTATCTCTCAAGATAACTCCTGTATAATGCCATTTCTTCTATAAGCTAGCATGGACACAACTAAAAATCAAGACTTCTCATGAAACAGAGGTTAGCACCACCTACACTAAGTAGGAATTGCACTGGTAAGTCAAGGTTGGAAACCTAATGCAACCAACTCTGAAACCAAATAATAAAGCTCTGCTAGAACCAGGGAGGCCCCTCATGCTTTTTCTCTTCTATTCTTTTATCTGTTACTGTATTGGAAAAATCACCATTGCAATGGCCAGACTTTCAAGCAACATAAAGAATTCCAACCTCAGTGAATAGGTTTAGTATCAAATGTAAGATTGTTACACTTCTTCCTTCCCACGTGGTTAAGTACCCTGCAAATGCAGTTCTGTGAATCCACATTGGATCCCCATGAATTATTAATACTTACAGATATAAGAAGACAATGGTTATGCTTGCCTTCAATTTTAATTCGTATGTCTACTCACAGACCTTGCTCTAGAATTACTGTTTGAAAAAACAATGAGTATATCTTATGTTTACACATCAGGTTTTGCATTTCTAACCCAGCAAGGTACATGCTGAAGTTCTCTCTCACAAAATGCAGAGCGAGAACAACATCCTCAGCAGAAAAGAAGTTTTATCAGTACAGAGAGATTTTGAACTAATGAAACTTTCCTCTGTAAAAAGAGATTAGGATTGGTATAACAGCATAAGGCACTTTTAAACCTACTGTTCAGGCACAACAGGGGATCTACTTTGTACCATTTAAAAATTGCTTCAAAATGCACGCAGACTGGTTTGTACTAGGGTTATTTGTACTATCAATGCATTTTGCTCACAAATTCCCAAGGCAATACAATTTTTTGCTTAAAAAAATCTTCTTCATCTTAGCATAAAATGATTGTAAAATACAAATGCTACACATACACACAAACACACATTCACATACAGAAATATAAACAGAAATGGAATTTTCTGGTGAAACAGTTGATGCTATCTCTATTTAGATCATGTCATTCTAAAACACATCAACACATAACATCTTTCCTAAATGATGCATTCCAGTTACAAAATAAAAGTAGTGAATTAAAGGATGCTATTTGGCAATTTTTAGCTAACCATGGAGCTGGTAAATCATCCACCCACAACAATGCACTTTGTGGACACTTGTCATATACTTGCAATGCCCATACTAAGGCAACATATCCCAGGAGCTGGCAGCCATGCTATCAGGAAGAATTTGGCTACAGAAACAGCAATGATTCATCATGCATTTTAGAAGTACTGTCGAAACAGCAAACCAACACACTACTATTTTAATCCTTTAAAGGTAACAAGAGCTTTAAAATACAATCATAAATTTGTTTTCAAAACCAAAACAAGCAAAAAAAAAAAATCACAGTTCTAATAATGCATTTGGAAGCACATTTTTATTCACCTTTTTTCCCTCAAGGGACAGAAAATGACTATTTAGTATCAGCTAACTACTTATCTCTCTGCATTGAAATTTAAATGGTCAACTCAACCTTATAGAACAGGTCTTTCACAATAGCTTAATCAAAATTAATTGGTTTAAAAATAGTTCAAATTTGGTTGCATTCAGGTTTAATAGTCCTCTGTAGTATTCTTTAAAATAATCATTACATTTTCATTAACTAGTATCTATACTGGAAATACATGATTTTCAAACTCACCCTCTGAATGAAGAGTCAACAACATAGTCCAAATATTTGTTTCAACATGCACATCCCATCTATTATTTTCCCACTATCTACCATGAAAACTGTCTCTCACCTACCAGTATCTGAAAAAAGTGCTTCAGATCCTGTCAAAAGCTCTCAAGGGATATAGTTCTCTGATGACAGCACCCTTCTGTTTCTTCCTGAGAATGTCCCAGTTAAATACAAATATAGGAAAAATTTCTCTTCTGAATACAGACATCTAAAAAAAGTTATTTATTTCTTGCCATTTTAACTACATAGTGACTCTGAAACTTCATCTGTAACACCCATTTACTTTCATCTTGTTGAAGACACTAAGTAACATCTTTGCCAAGCTTAAAAAGGCATTTTGGATCTGCTGCCCTTTGTCCCATTACACAAACTGACATCATGATTGCTTACCTGCTGGAAAAAAACTTCATCCTGTTTCATTTTCTTTTTGCTGCTTTTTCTGATCCTCCGGTTTGTCTGAATCCATTTTGTGACCTGGAGTTCAAAATCATGGTGCTTTTTTAGGTAGAAGGTGCAACCTGATTGCAGTTACTCAGCATTACTAAAAAGCTATAAAGATACTCAAGACAACTTTTTTCATTGCTTCACTAGAAAGGAAAGAGCATTTTTCCTCTCTAAAGTGATGTGGTCTCAGGTAATCTGGTTATTACTTGTACCTGATCAAAGCGTCAGGTGATATTCTTCATCTTAGACGTTTTGCTTTAAAGGGTTTTGCACAAAGAACATTTTGATGTCAGACCAGGTTGCCAAATGGAAAGTTATCATTGCAGTGTGAAAAACTGCTGGGAAAAACCTCTGCACTTTATCCCTTACACCTTCTATTTCAAGTAAGAGATTTATTTCCAGCCACCCACTCGAACATTGTTCCAGACTACCAACGCCAAATTTGGATGGCGTGGTTGTTATTATTTAATAAAGTAATAACACTTGGTGGGTTTTTTTTCCCTCTACTAATATTTTTATTCTTAATACGAAAGCAATTACGTTTTAAAGCAAAAGCCTGGCAGGGTGGGGTGGTGTGTCAGGTAGAAAACTCCAGGAGCAGATTAGCAAGGGCAAGAAGCGGGTGCAATGTAATAGCTGCGAAAGGTTTCCTCCTCACCTCGCCGCTCACTTGCTGGACGAGCTGACACTCCTTCCACGTCTCTCCCTCCTCCAACAGGGGCTACACGGGGGAGAAAGCGCACCGTGAGGCGGGATCGCCGGCGGAGAATCCGCGACGCTCCCCGCTCCCCGCGGCCCCGAGACGGCAGGCGCGGCGGGAGCCGGGTCCGACCGCCGCCAGTCCCCGCAGCCGCGCCCGCTCCTTTCTGCCTCGTCCCGTTCCGACCCACGACATCCCGCCGTTCCCGGGCTCGGCAGCGGCACACCGCAGCCCTCGGTAGGAAATGAAACACCTCCGCAGGGTCCCCCGCCTCCGTGCTCCGGCCCCCGGAGCCCCGCGGAGAGGAGGAGCCTGCCTTAAAGACGTCAGGGCCGGCCGGCTCCGGGGCGGCCCGGCCGGGGCACCGCGCCTGAGACACCCCCAGAGGGGCGGCCGCGGGCCCCGCTCGGCCCGGCCCGGCCGCTGTGGGTGCTGCGCCAACCCGCGCTCCCTCCGACATCGTCGCCGACGGGACGGCCCTTCCCCACCTCCACACGCACGCTCCTCACGGTTTGCAGCCTAATTGTTAGAGCTAGGCTCTCTCTTCAAGACCCTCACTACAGAAGCCGCTTTCCTATGAACTTTCCTACCAAATGCTCTGTCACAGGTCTTTACGGACAGAGGAAAGGCCTAGCAGGGATAGTTCAAGAAAGTATCATCACCATTGATTGCTTTAACATTGGCCTTGGTACTTGCTCGCACCTACAGAACTCAACTACTAAACTACTTTGGAGGATCTGAAATGCATCTTAAAAACAAGATCCAAAGCAGCTTTTTAGGTATACTGCAGCACAGAAAGCTCTTTATCGAGGCCTCAGCTAAAAGCCTTATTTATTCAACGAGATGCTGTGAACAGGTGATTAAATTTAGGCATGGGACTTCATCAGGTATTTTTGCACCCTCAGAAGAGGATATTCAAACTCCAGCATGTTGGGAGATACTTATGTCAGCTATGAAAAATCTGAATACTATAAATTCCTAAGTTAGGATTTTATCAAGTGCTTTTGTGTTTATATTTAAAACACAAGAGGCAGTAAAGGATAGAGTGCATCATACTTGTTATAGTTAAAATGATGCTATTATAGTATTGTCAGTATTTTAAAAATTATTCATATTCTTTAGAAAATTATTTATACACTTACACTATATATTGCTATGTTCCCTGAAAGCTTCAAAAGGAAATCTGTGCTCTAGCAAAAGAATAGGGCACATTAAAACGTGTGTAAGCAAACCCTCAATACATAGAATTAGATGGACTTTGTAAACAGATTTAAATAAATAAAGGTAGATCCAATAAGTGTGTATTAAATCTTGAGAGTATCCCTTTATCACTTGCAAAAAAAAAAAATCTGTCCTAGCCTTTTTGTTTTACTGCCACAACATCCTTCTTTCAAGATCAAAAGCTTTAGATCAAAGCCAAGATCAAACTCAATGCTTTAAATAGAAGCAACTTCACTATGAAGTATTAAACAAAGATGAAGTTTTCAACAGAGATATCACAATAGAAAATCTTACTGTAGTTTTTTATTTCATGCTCACAACAGGTCTACTTGAAACTAGTGTCAGCAACATACCTTTATTTTGTAAAGCCACAGCAGATTTTTCTACTAAATGGTAATTCTGAAAGTGCCTATAAATTGACTCTTGAACTGAGAGTATTTAAACAAAGAAAGAAGAACAGCACATAGTTCAAATGGAATGACCAAAAAATTATATTAATGGCAAACACAAATTAATGCAACTACTTAAACAGTATTTCCTTGGGTCAGTTAACAGATTAGACTGTACATTCCCTCAGAAGTAGCTATGGGAAACACTGGATCAGAGAAAGAATGAAACCTATTTAAGTTCTTTAAAGAATTGCACTTCCTTTCCTGTCAAATGTTTAGAGAAAACTAGGGGGGGGGAAAGGCTATCAGAGACATTGATTTTCAGACCTGCAAATCCTGAGGGTGATTTGGGATGAAAATCCACAAACACACAAACACACTGTGCATTCAAATTCAGAGGAGGCTCCTGTTTTGTTGGTAGTAGCTGCACAGCAGTGAAGGAAGTTCAAGAGGAATTGTTACTGACTTTTCACAGTAATATACCTTGTGGAGCCAGCATCTGGGGTTCCCTGATTGCTGTGCACATCCTAACTTGAACATTCACCTGCTCTTAAGATGATAGCACTGCAGCGTAAGGTAAGAGCCAACTTGCCCGTACAGATAGCCTGCAGAAGACAAAAAGCAGTGACAGAAATAGCGTGGGCCTAACAAGAGGTGGTCACAGCACACTGGCTGTGCAGTCAGCTGTTATCTCCATTTATTGATGTGTCAGTAAGATTTAGCTCATTGCCAAAGCAGGAACTTTT